>NC_050574.1:29351623-29537021 GCF_011100635.1 Trichosurus vulpecula
CTCGTATAATGAGAAGACTAGACAATCTCTCTTGCCCCTTCCCATGAATTTAACAGCCCAGCTGACATGTGTAATAACTAAGATAATGATGGTTCACATTTCTCAAAATGTTCAAAGCCATTTCCATAGAATATCTCATCTGAGCCTACAATCGCCACTACTTCTTTTAAAGAAAGAAACAGGCTCCGAGAGAAATGGCTTGTCCAGGGTCACACAGCTAGTGAGTGTTGGAGGCAGGATCTGGGGGGAACGCCAGTGTTTACTGGAGGTGTATGTCTAGAGAGGGGGTGGCATTTTGACTGAGGCAGGGAGCCTGAGGGACGGGACCTTGTAGACGATCTGCTCCCTTTCTTTGGTAGATAAGGAAGTCGAGACCCCAAGAAGCAGAGACGTGACCAAGTTGGGGTGAAAGGAAGCTTTGCCCTTGGGAGCTGAAGTTTGAAGGGTGTTCACAGCCCTTTGAGCTCTTCTGTGGGGTAGAAATGACTGAGGCTGGTATCTGGTCAGCAAGGTTAGTCAATAGGAAGTCCCAAAACGCTGCTCCCCACCCACAGCACCTCCATAGCCACACCCAGGTGAAACACCTCTCTGGCCAAGTCCTTGCCCTCTAGTGCATTCTCCAGGCAGCCCAAGGTAGAGTCTCTCCCCCCAGCAACTGCCCAGAAGTCCTTTTCTCCCCTCCCTGAGGGACCTCCTGATAGGTTTCTTTCACTGGATGCCTTACCAGTTTGTGGTGCTGGGTTGAGGTCCACCTCTCACTAGGTTCCATCCTACTTTCCCCAGGTGAAACAATTGCTCCCTATGACTCTGAAGAGGGAAGAAAGGATTGGTCCGAGTTCCCACTCATCATTAACTGTTGAGTAGAGATTCAAACCCAGGTCCTTGGACTCCAAAGTTGGTATTCTTTCCATGGTCAATGGTAAGGTGGCAGGTGGTTGCTTATCCCAAGAGCAGGTATGGTGGAGGGAAGGCAGAGAAGTGCCCCAACCATGGAGTCAAGTAATAAAAACATCAGGATTGTGTAATTCTGGCAGGACGAACAATTTCGGTTTCATGTAATCCCCAGCAGAAATGTTGGAATCTGTACAGACTACAGGGCTATTAGAGCTGAAGCCTGAGTGGGGGCCAACTGGATGGGCCGAGGAGTTAGGGAATTCCTCCTGACAGTCTAAAAAAAAATGAGCTTATGAAGTCATTTCATGGAGTTGGGTTTGTAGTTTTCATCTACATATGTGGCTTCTGGAAGAAAGATGTCTAGTTATTTCTGATATGCTCAGTGCCGAGAGAGGGTGAATGGGATAAAAACCACTCCCCAATTTCAGCAGAACTTCTAACACCCCTTGGAAGGAATTCATAAATTAAAGGGGGAATTAGATGGGATGGCCAGTAAGGCCCCTCCCACCTTTGACATTCTGTACTCTAAGGCCCTCCCAGGTCTGACACATTCCCTGTTCTCAGGCCCTCCTAGCTCTGACATTCCCTGTTCTAAAGGCCTTCCCAGCTCTGACATTCCCTGTTCTAAGGGCCCTCCCAGCTCTGACATTCCTTATTCTCAGGGCCTCCCAGCTCTAACATTCCCTGTTCTAAGGACCCTCCCAGCACTGACCTCACATTAGTTCATGAGATCCAAGCCATTTAACACAGGCACATGGCATTCAGATTGAGCTTCCCGGTCAGTAATGCTGCTGAGCAATCAATCTGGGCTGTGATGATAACAATGCCAATTTAGACATTTTTACCCAACTGGACAAGTGTCTAATTTCGGAGGAAAGGTGCTCTGTCAACCACTTTCCATTCTCCCTCAGTCTTGTTTCCTTTTTCAGGTCCCCAGAGAGTGACCAAGGAAGGGAAAGTTCCCATTCTGGCTAATGCAAGGCAGTGGTGGGGAGTGGGGAAGTGAGGCTCCAGAACCAGGGGGAAAAGGGAGTTCTTCCATCAACCTGAATAAGATTTGCCTCTATGTACTTTTTTATGCCAATACTGATGCAGAGGCAAAGGTGGAAGAAGGGAGTATAAATGCACCTTCATTACAAGCACACCTATATGGAGTCTCTATATGGTGTCAGGCAGCTGGTAGATGGGAGTTCAGCTCTTAATTCTGCGATTTGCCACCTGTGTGACTGTGAACAAGACATCCTACCTCTCCAAGTCTCAGTTTCTTCATCTGAAAAATGGTCAGACCTGATGACTTCTGAGGTCTGGTGCAGTATAAAATCCATGACGTACCAGTTTATCCAAAGGTCCATTTAAGTAGTGAACTTCCCTATTCTTTGAGAGAGATATCATGGTGTAATGGGGAAACACCAATAACCTTGACCTTGATCATAGAACCATAGATTTAGAGCTAGACAAAGGACCTAAGAGCTCATCATTTTTTTAATATGGAGGAAACCAGGCCTTAAGTAATTTGCCCAGATAGTAATGTGTGACTTCCTATCTGTGTGACCCAAATGAGGTCATCCTGATAGTAAGCGGCAAAACTGGAATTTGATCTTAAGTTCTCTGACTCAAAATTCAGCAGTTTTCTTCTTCTACCCAACCCCTGCCCCACCCAACTGTGCCATGTGGCATCAAACCAGCCGAGGAAGCCCCAGGATCTATTCCTGGCATTGTCATTGACAAGTTGTGGTATTTGACCATGGATGTGAACCTCTGTCAGTCTCTCTGTTTGTTTGGGGAGGAGTGAGAGGAAGCCCTTTGCAATCCTAAGGCACTGTTATTTTTTTAAACAAATATATGCCATTAAGTTGACTTATCTATTCCCACAGGGAGATCTAAGAAAGGGATAGGGGAAAAGGGCTGGATGCTGAATGGAAAGGTATATGAATCCTCTTCTTAATTAACCAAGCGTATAGGAAACCCAGCTGCCAAATGTGGAGCCAATAAGCAGGGCACCCTCCTTATCTGGCAGAAGCATGTCCTAGCTGTGGGCTCATGACTCAGAAGGGAGGACTTCTTTCTCAACTGCAGATACCAGGACTACACCTAGAAATGGGAGTAGGAGAGAGAAGTACACAGAATCTTAAAGTAAGGGAAGGATCCTAGAGAAGCAGCCATGCCTGTGAGGAAGAAGTAAGTGTGGGAGAATACAGAAGGTTGGGGAGGGGCACAGCAGTGGAGGAAGTAGCATCCTCTGGGGTGCCACTGAATGGCATGGCAACTCTTGGACACTCAGAAGCTGGTGGAGTGCCCCCACCCCCACCCCATGGCAGTAACCTGAGGAAAAGCCCCAGGTTTCCAAACTGAGCTGTTCCTCTGCCAGGTAGGCTGATGTTCAGTTATAACTGAAGGCTGATGGCTCCAACTCTTTGAATTAAAGCATGTTCTTCTCAGAGACCAATTCCTTTGTCTTGTTAAATAATTTTTTGTCTTCTGTTTTTATATCACCTGTTCTTCCCAATGTATCTTTCCCCTTACTCCTACCAGAGAACCATCCCTTATAGCAATGATAAAGAGGAGAGAAAAAAAATCTATCCAAACCAACTAACACATTGAAAAAAACCCTAACATCCTACACAGAGTTCCACACCCATCATCCCCCATCTCTGTAAAGAAGAGGGGTGGGCATCTGCCCCCATTTCTTCTTTGTGCTCAAGCTTATACTTTTTATTTTATTTTTAATGATGTTTGATTTCAAGAAGTAAATTATATTAATGTCTCTTATATTTTAAACATTTCTTTATTTCTCAATTTAGCTCTCTCTCGACTCTTTCCCAGAGATCTCTTTCTTATAACAAAGAACTTAAAAAAGAAGAGGGAAAGAAAACAAATTGGCAAAAACTAACTAAAATACACCAGAACTCTGGCATTAGCCAGGAACACCTGGGTTTGAGTGCCACCTTTGATATATACTGGCTCTGTGACCTAGAGCAGTCATTTAATCTCAGTGCTGCTGCTAATTCTCCAGGACCCTCAGATACAGAGAAGGCAGAGCGAATTTTCACACCTCAGAGTTTCCAACACTAATGAAACCGCAGGAGTGGTCTTTATCCCGACCCCTATTCCCAACAATATATGCAGTGTTCTACAGGTGTCTTTTCAAATCTGTACTTTGGGCTAAGTTTAGACTAATCCATTTTAAAGGAGAAGGAAGAGGAATCTTGAGTTATTTGCACATGGGCAATTTGGAAAGTCAGCCAGTTAAAGATGGATGTGTTAGTGCCGCTCTCTAAGCCAAAGCAGCGATGTGGTTCGAAAAGCAGACCCTCTCTGAACATTTACCCTCCCATCTGTAGTTCAAAAAAAATAAGAAAATTTGCCAGAAGGAGGTAGATGCAGATTATTTGTGGTAGAACTGGGAGTTTGGGGTGTGTGTGTGTGTGTGTGTGTGTGTGTGTGTGTGCAACTATCCAAGTATCCCTGGAGGCTGCAGACAGAGCCCACCCTCCCCTCTCCTCTGCCTCACTCTGCCTTCCCAGTTTTGCTGACTCTGGATCTGTGCTGTGTCATTCAGCACATTTCCATCCCACCCATTTGAAAAATAAAACTACACGGCCAAGCGTGAGACAGATGGGGAAAGGGTTTGTGAAGAAGAGTTGTGTCAGCATATGCATTCGTGGTACCCCCAGATCCAGGAGAATGGTCATGGGCTTCCAGTTTGACTAAAACAGAGGTGGGGAGGGGAAAAGAGAGAGAGAGAGAGACAGAGAGAGAGAGAGAGAGAGAGAGAGAGAGAGAGACAGAGAGAGACAGAGAGAGACAGAGAGATACAGAGACAGAGACAGAGACAGAGAGACACAGACACAAACACAGAGAGACAGAGAGAGAGAGACAGAGAGAGACAGAGACAGAGACAGAGAGACACAGACACAAACACAGAGAGACAGAGACAGAGAGAGACAGAGACAGAGATACAGAGAGAGACAGAGAGAGACAGAGAGAGATAGAGAGACACAGAGACAGAGAGAGAGAGAGACACAGAGAGACACAGAGAGGCACAGAGAGAGAAAGCACAGGATTCAGGGACCTCAGTGTACCCCTAGCTCAGCCTCTTAGTTGAACAGAAGAGAGCTCACCATAGAGAAAGGGCACTAAAATTGGAATTGAACGAATTGAATTTGAATCCTGGAACTGTTACTTTTCACAGGACCTTGGATTTAGAGTTGGTAGGGACTTCAAAAGTGTTTTGTCCAAGGTCTAGTGGTAGATACACGAAGTTTTCCTGATCCCCCCAATTGCTAGTTCCCTCCTTCCCAAACTACCTTAAATTTAACTGCTTTGAATTTACTTATATTTATTTACTCTATATCTATACTGCATGTATTTCTATGTGTCTTTGTTATCTCCCGCATTCTGTAAGCTCCATGTCAATAAAGGCTGTTTCATTATTTGTGCCTCTATCTCCAGCGCCTAGGATGATGCTTGGCATATAGTAGGCACATTATAAGTGTTTATTGATTCGATGATCCTGGGTGAGTAATTTCCCTTCTCCAGGACTCAGTTTCTTCATGTCTCTAATGAGGGGGTGGGACTAGGTGGTGTCCTTTTCATCTCTGGGTCTATGCTCCTAAGAAAAAACACTGGCTCTGGAGTCAGAGGACCTGAGTTTGAAACCTGCTATCTGAGAAACTTTGGGCAAGTCCTGTCATTTCATTTTCTTAGACCTACATTTCCTCTTCTGTAAAATAAAGGGGTTGAACTACATAACCTTTGAGGTTCTTCCCAGCTCTAGCCCGAGGACCTGAGTATCCCCTCTACTGTGTACCCAACTTTTGCCTAAAGTCTCATGGTAAAGGGGATGCCCAAGTAGTCTAGATTTCATATTATTAGAGGCTAAGGGCCCCAGAAGGACAGACAGCAAGAACGTTCCTTGCCACTTACATATCCAGTGCCCCATCAGATAGGGTGTGGACTTTGATCTCTGAGACAGGTGAACAGGCTGCCCTGGCTGTCAGGTGGCTGGGCCCAGAGGCCAGGCCCTCAGCCCTAATTGACTCATTAGTGGCTTCAAAAATGCTGAAGATATAAAGAAGACCTTCATGTACCTACGGGGAGGGGTGGCTCTCCCCATCTTCAGCTCCCTTCCTCCTCTCCCCCACTCCATGAACTTTCCACTCTAATGCCTCACCTGGAGCAGCCAAGTTGCTGCTGAGGAGCATCTGATTGGCTGGCCAGTTATCTTCTCACCCTTGCCTCTTGCCCCAAATTAGTCTCTGTTGGAAGGGGGTGAGATAGGGAGTCCTTA
The DNA here is from genome assembly GCF_011100635.1 of Trichosurus vulpecula. Lineage (NCBI taxonomy): Eukaryota > Metazoa > Chordata > Mammalia > Diprotodontia > Phalangeridae > Trichosurus > Trichosurus vulpecula. The sequence goes on from NC_050574.1 coordinate 29,357,808, forward strand.
TACTTCCTGAAAGTGTCATCAAAACGGCTCAATTAGTTGATAATAGCTCTAGAAAAAAATACTGCATCTATGGGGCCAGGGAAGCAGCCCACAGGAGGAAATGGATTATCCTGGAACCTGAGGGGGGAGATTGTTAGGAATTTAGAAAACTGTGACCCAAGGACATGGCTGTGTGTGGGGAATTCTGGCATAGTGGATCATTTTTCCCACTTAGAACTGAAAGTGATTTTAGAGATAATTGAATGCCACCCCCTCCATCTGCCAGCCTTTACAGATGAGGAAAGTGAGGATCAGACAGGTCCGAGGTCTGGCTACTGCATCAATGTGGCACATTTCTGGAAAGCAGCTATGTAGATAAAATGGAAACTCCTTGAGGGCAGGAATGATTTTAGCAGAGCCTTAGGGGAGTTCTTCAGGATAGGAAAGTGATGGTGGTGGTGGTGGAAGAAGACGAGAAGGAGGAGGAGGAAGAAGAGGAGGAGGAAGAGGAGGAGGAGAAAAAGGAGGAGGAGAGGAAAAGGAAGAGGAGAGGGAGGAGGGGGAAGAAGAGGAAAGAAAGAGGAGGATGAGGAAGAGGAAGAGGGGAAGGAAGAGGAGGGAAGGAAAAGAAGGAGGAGGGGGAAGAGGAGGAGGAAGAGGAGGAGGAGGAGGAGTGGGAGGTGGGGGGAGAATAGAGAGTGAGTGTGGTGAAGTATGGCTGGGTCATTTTAACAAACATAGTCATCACTCACACCTCGATTTACTTTTGGGACTTCTACTTCTCAGCATCCACTTTGCCCCCTAGCTAGTACTCCCCACCTGGCTTCCAGGTCTCATTTATATTCTGTATTCTCCCATTAGAAATAAGTTCCTTAAGGGAGGCTCTTATAAAATTCTTTATCTATTTTCTGGGTTTTCATCCCTACCTTCTCAAAGAATGCCTGGAACATCATAGGTGCTTAATAAATGTTTGTTGATTAATTGATTGTGGGGCCAATAAGACTGGTTTGCAAAATCAAATGGAAATACTTTTTCTCAGACCACTAAGGATGCTTCTTTTCCTCTGGCAGCACCCATTGGGGACTAAGGGTAACCAGCATGGATTATTTTCTGAGTATCAGCCTGCAAAGAAGGATCAACCCGAGCTGTCTGTTTCCTGAGATCTAGAGTTCCTCCACAGAAAAACCCAACTGGTATAGCACGAGCAAGAGCAATGTCAGCCTCTAACAGGGGGAGTCCTTCAGTTACCGAGTCCTACAGACCCTGAGTCTGTTCCTGTCCTCCCTTTTCCCCCGCCCCACTCTCTGCCCCAGGTGGAAAGGGCAGGGAAGGGCTATGACCTCAAATTCCAGAATGCCCTCCCTTCTCTCTATCTAAGACAGGAACTTACCGATGGTCTCTGGACTTGATAATATGTATACATACACTATATACACATAAGTATGTTTCTATCTGTCTGTCTCTGGATTGATATTACAAATAATATTATATACATATATGCATACCTGCATATGTGTGTATTTCAATTTAACTGATTTCCTTTATATAATTCTGTTTAATATTATATAAAATTATGTATCTATATAATATACAATGTAATATAATTCTATATAGTTTATTATGCACATTAAAAACCATGGTTCTGAGATGGGGATCCCAGGACTTTACCAGAGATTGACAAAGTGCTCTACGACATAACAAAGGTTAAGAATCCCCTGCACCAGGAGAATCCCAGGCTTCCTTTAAGTACCATCACCTCCACAAGGCTTTTTTTGATGTTCCCCCGATGTCAGTGTTCTCTCTCTCTTGAAATTATATCGCTTTGTATCTATTTGTCAAAATATATGTTTATATCCCCTCCCTACACTCCAAGAGAATGTAAATTCCTCGAGGGAAGATAGTATTCTCTTTTCTATTCTTTACCTCCGCATGGACTAATACAGTACCTGGCACATAGTAAGAGCTAAGTAAACGCTTACTAATGAATTAGGTTTAATTGATTGCTGGTGAGGAGGGTCGCTAGCTAACAGATGTGGTCACTACCCAGGATGTGCGGTAGGTAGAATGGTGGATGTGGGACCACAGTAGACTCAAGTTCGAAACCTGCCTTAGGCCTTTACTAGCTGTGTGACTCCACGGTTAAGTCAATGAACACTTCTGGGTCTCATTTTCCTCATTTGTAAAGTGAGGATGGTAATATCACCCACCTAACAGGGTTGTGAGATCGAATGAGATCTCATATATAAAGTGCTTTGCAAACTTTAAATCACTGTATAAATGCTAGTCATCACATCATCATCACTGCCATCATCATCATCTAAAGGTTTTAGTAGCAAAAACTGATTGACCCCTTCCAACATGTTGACAATCATATCCCTAGTGGTAGACATATACTATGGCTCACTATTGTTATCAAAGGCTTGGGTAATATGACTTTGATTGGCTCACATATTTTTCTAGTAAAATCTCTAGCCTGTGGGAGGTAGAGAATGGATTTTTAAGGTCTTTCTCAAAGTCTTTGATTTATGATCCTTGGGATAAGATTTATGGGCTATAATTTCCAAACTCTATTTGTGATAGTAGAAACATATCCATTGGGGGTTGGACTGGATGGAGTTTGTCATTCTTTTCCCCATCGATCTTCATCAATTTTTGACCCCCGCATTTAGACCGCTCAGTGGGAGCTCAGGGAGACCTCTAGCCCATTCTCTTCTCCACTGGCCTTGTGCCCCTCCCCAGGAATGCTGCAACATCATCCACAGGAGCAGGGCTGGCAGTGAGGTCAGTAATATCAATGTCTTGCCCTTCTCAGTCAGAGCTAATGCTCTGAAACTCCCCTTTGGCTCAGTGATCTATTAGTAGCTCAGCTGAGAAAGAAGTCAATCATAGAATCAATGGACTGGATTGGAACCTTACAGATTATTGAGTCTGACACACTCATTTTACAGATAAAGGAATTTAGACCTAGACAGGAGATTCAAATTCCCCTAGGGGCACAGCCAATAAACAGTGGAACTATAGACTATAAACTCCTCAAGGGCAGAGACCATTTCGTTTGGTCACATAGTAGGTCTGTCACATTGTAGATGCTTTATAGCTGCTTGTTGGTTGTTTGGGATTTCAAGATGATTGATTGAGAGGTCACCTGGTCCAACCAGCCCCCTCTATTTCACAGATGGAGAAAGTCAGTCCCACAGAGGTGAAGTGACTTACTGCTACAAGGTAATATATACAGACAGACAGAGGGAGATAGAGAGATGGGTATGTAGGTAGGTGGATAGACATAGAGAGAGCTAGAGTAGATAGCTGGATAGATAAGTAGGTAAATAGTCAAATTGGCCAGATGAACAATGGATAAATAGAACTGGTTATAGAGACAGACAGATGGGTAGATAGTAGATAGACATGCAGAGGCATATAGATTAGATAGATGGATAGATAGATAGACAAATAGATTAGAGCGATAAATAAGTAGGATAGATAGATAGATGAAAGATAGAAAGGATGGACAGATAGATGTATGAATAAATTAGATAGACAAACACATAGATAGATAGATGGATGGATGGATGAATATATTAGATAGATGAATAAATTAGATGGATAGATAGATGATAGATATACAGAAACAGATAGATGATAGATGGATAAAAAGATAGATGGAAGGACAGATGGATAGATGGATGGATAGGTATATGGATAATAGTTGATACAGTATGTCAGCTCCGATCCTCTGCCCCCAAATCCAGGGTTCTTGTATTGAACTCCCTGCCCCCAGCAGGACTCTGGCAATGGGGAATTTTCAGGTGTCAGCAGGCCCTGCTGGCAGGAGAGATAGAGAGTCATAGAATCAGAGATTTCAGAGCTTGAGTTCATGTGGCTCAACCTCCTCATTTTACAGATGGGGAAACCAAGGCCCAGACAAGGCAGGTAACTTTCCCCAAGGTCACATAGGTAGCCAGTAGCCGAGCCAAGATTCCCACCCAGGCTCTCCCCTGCCAATTCCACTGGGCTGCCCTGAGGCCTCTGCCCCGAGACGAGCAACACTGGCCCAGCACAAGACTCACTTGCCAATCTGTGCTTTTGCTTTCTTTGGCCTCGTTTTTCGGTCTCTGTTTCTGCCTAAGTCTGTCACATAAACACACACACACACTGAGCTTGAACAGAAAATGTTCTGAATTCATCTTGAAGATTGTGGGTGGAGTGGGAGTGGGGGCTGGGAGACCCCAATACTGTCAGCTCGCATGGATAGTCCCACCTCGGCCCAGGGCATGACTTTGTGCCGCTGGGCCCAGGGGCGGTGCCCCTGTTGGGCGAGCTGCCGCCCCTCTACCAGAGTTGGGTCTGGAACCCGGGACACATACTTTCCTTTATGGAAGTTTTAATAATGGCTCCCCCCCCTTAATTGAATATGAATATTTTACACATTAGCGTCAGGAACGGCTCTTGTTTGCTCTGGCGGGGACCCAGTTCATCTTCACAGACCCTGAGGTTGCATAACTGTGAGGTGTCTGCTTACAGTCTAGGGGAAAGCAGGCTATTGAAACTGGGCAATCCTCCCTTTCCTGGGAGGTGAAGTGGGGCCTCTTCCCTTCTAAACAATCCATACCACCTTTTGGAAGGGGGCCCAGCCTCATCAGGTAGGTACCACCCGAGCTGTTCTCGTGAGGGGCAGCCCCTCACTCGGTGTGGTGTGTGGGCCTTGGGTGGGGTCGCTGAGTCAGAGAGGAGCCCTGGGGGAGCCCACTGGGGATTCACGGCCTGGCCAACTCTGACCACAGTTGGACGGGCCAGACTGCAGGCTGAATTGCAGAGGCACAGGACGCTCCCTCCTCTCCACCCCATTCCTCTACATTTCATCTCTCTCTCTGGGCAACCACGGTCTCAGCTGTCTCCCCTGGGGGTCAGTTTGAGCCTCGGGGTCAGAAGGTCACTAGAGAGGAGGGTCAGCGTGGTGGAGAGGAACAAACGACAACAGCATAGAGAGACTAAGGACCTGGGTAGAATTCCAGGGGTGGCCTGGCAGAGCATAAAGACCAGGGCTTGGAGTCAGGAAGACCATGCCTAGAAGTGTGCCTCGGTGTGCTCGTCTGTGAGACAGGAATGATGCCTGGAGTGTCCACCTCGCTGTGCTTTGTAAACCTAGGAAGTGCGAGTCATGAGGATGACTTTGTACAGTATTCGGCACACAGTAAGTGCTTAATAAATGCTCATTCCCTGCTGGCCTAGTAATGATGATGATGACTAAGAAGAACATTTATCTAGTGCTTATTATGTGCCAGGCACTGGGCTTTACAATTATTAACTCGTTTGAGCCTCACAACAGCCCTGGAAGGTAGGTTCTCATCATCCCACGGTGCTTTGTACAGTATTCGGCACACAGTAGGTGCTTAACAAATGCTTGTCCCCTGTCCGCGTAGCAATAATAATGATTATGATGATAATGACTAACATTTATGTAGCACTTACTATTTGCCAGGCCCTGTGCTAAGTGCTTTATAATCATTATCTCATTGTGAACCTCACAGCAGTCCTGGGAGTTGGCGCTTTTATTATCCCCGTCTTACAGACGAGGAAACAGAATAAAAGCCTTGCCCAAGGTCTCACAGATAATTGGTGACAGAGGTCACACTTGAACTCAGGTCTTCCTGACTCTAGGCATAGCGTTCTATCCGCTATACCGGCTAGCCTTAGACGTTGGCTGTCTTTATTACTCATTATTTTCATGACCTTGGGCGGGTCTCTTTTTCTTTCTGGGACTCAGTTTCTGCCTTTGTGAAGTGGGGTCAGACTACATGCATAGATTTAGAGCTGGAAAGCCAGAGAGCCCAATCTTGTGTCTTCACTGCCTTTACTGATTCTTCAAAGGTTTGTCTTGCAGGGTGGAAGGCTGTCACTTCACTCGTCACCCACCCGGCCAGTGGATCAGTATGTCCTTCAGAGTCAGAGGCCTCCTCCCATTCTCTGTCTCTCTGGCCTTCCCTTTTAGATGTCTTCTATCCACTGGGAGCCATAGCAAGCTGAGGGATGGCTGTAGGACTCCTCCCTTCTAGAAGTCCCACTGCTTCCCTGGGGCTGAGAAGCCAGGATTGGGTGATGGGGGAGGGAAACAGGATATTTGAATAATGGGAGAAAATTATTATGTACTTGTGCATGTATGATTTGGGCCCGGCCCTTTTTATTGTGTACGTGATAACAGGGGACACCGCGGGCTTCCATTTCTCCGGAGCTGGGAGCCAAAATCGGGGAGCAACAATACAGGCATTGTTCCCCTTAATCAGGAGGCATTGTCACTGTACGACATTGCCACATACACAAGGTTGATAAAACATTTAGATTAGTAGGAAAGAGGGGGCCTTCCAATGCTGACTTGTTTGACATTTAAAAGAATGGGGAAAGCTAGTTGGGATTGGAAAGCAAATGAGAAGCAGGCGACCCGCGGGGGGTGGGTTGTGATGTTTGCATATACTACCTAGTGCCAGCCCGGAACAACTGGCTCCTGGCCTTTGCCATGGCGGAGGTGCCCGGGCATCCCAGTGGGCAGCAGCTTGGGGCTGGCAGGTTTGGGTTATTATATTTTTTATTTAAATTTTTAATCACTTTAGCCCTGATCCAGTAGGAATAGATTTAGGGAGCCTAGAGCTGGAGGACACTTCTAGGTATCCAATCCAAACTCCATACAGAGGAAACTGAGTCATAGAGAGGAGACTTGATTTGCCCAGGGATGGTCACTAGGCTAGTAGTCAGTAGAGCTGGTATCCCAAGTCTTCTGACTCCAACACCATGGTTGCTTCTGACAGCCTGTGTTTCCTCCCTCTGAACCAGTTCAGTCTTCCACTGGTGGGGCTGGGGGCTATATCTTAGGACCTGGAAACAGTCATTCTGCTTCTCTTTAGGCACCATGGTAGCCTGGAAAGGGTGCTAGATTTGCACTCCAAATCCCAGCTCAGCCACTGTTCCTTGTGTGTGCTTGGAATGGTTGCTTCCCTTTCTGTTCCTCAATGTCCCCCTTTATAAAAATGAGGGGGTGGGGTGAACTAGACGGCCTCTCAGGTCCCTTCTCCTGGCCACCAAAAACCTCCGTGGGGGTGGGGATGGGGGTGGGGGGAGAATTAAAAGTGACTTCCTGCTTCCTTCCCCAGTGAAAGAGTCTCTGTTTATAGTGTCCTCTGCTGGCCAGCAGTGATCCTACTGTGCAACCGAGGGCCTTGGGGACCCAGCCAGAGGTACTTGAGATGTCAGAGCTGAAGGGTCTTCTGAGGTCATCCTCTTCATTTATAAGAGAGGAAGCCGAGGCCCAGAAGGCTTCACCTGCATACACAAGGTCACATAGATAATAAGTTAGAGAGACAAAATGATATTAATAATAGTATATCTATAGCTCATTGAAGTTGGCAAAGCCTCTAACAGCCATTATCTTGGGTGAGCCTCACAACATCCCTGCAAAGCAAATTCTACAGGTATTATCCCAATTTTGTAGATGAGGAAACTGAGGCAGAGTGGTTAAGTTACTTTCCCAGTGTTACAAGTAAGTTTCTGAGGTCAAATTTGAACTCAGGTCTGCCTGACTCCAGGAGAGGGATTCTGTGCACTACGGGCACTCCCTAGCTCTCTACTCTTCTGAACCATGAGGGCATGATCATCCTCCCATCCACCTCTGGGATCATCCTTGACCCCCATTCTTACTCACCCATTATTCAGTCAGTATTTAAACACAAGTTTTCTTTCTAATTAGAACATAAACTCCTTGAGGGCAGAGATTGTCTCAGTTTTTTTTTTGAAAAGCATATGGTAGGTGCTTAATAAATACTTGTTGACTCATTTGGCAAGTTTGGAACTCTGCCACGGGTGTGCAGGGAAGCTCCTTCAGGCTTTTGAAAGCTGATTGTTAAATGGTCATCTTGAATATTTATATCTTGGAAATCAACAAACTATATATCAGGATATATATTCCTTCCTTCCTTCCTCCCTCCCTCCCTCCCTTCCTCCTTCCTTCCTTCCTTCCTTCCTTCCTTCCTTCCTTCCTTCCTTCTTTCTTTCTTTCCTTCCTTCCTTCCTTCTTTCCTTCCTTCCTTCCTTCCTTCCTCCCTCCCTTCCTCCCTCCCTTTCTTCCTTCTTTTCTTCATTTCTTCTTTTCTTTGTTTCTTTCTTCCTCCCTCCCCTCCCTTTTTCTCTTCCTTCCTTCCTTCCTTCCTTCCTTCCTTCCTTCCTTCCTTCCTTCCTTCCTCTACCTATTTACACAGTTGTTTATTCTTAATTAATTAATTAATTTAGTTTCCTGTCTAAACTTAAGAAAGTGATGGAGAAAATGTTAAGACGCATTAAACTTAAAAGTGTGTCCTGCTTTTCGGATGGCAAGTTGTTAAACACAATCTCTCCTGTGAACCTTATATAAAGCTGGATTCTTTCTATATATTAAGTAGCCTCTAGTCTCCTGTCTAACATCAGCTTTGGGTGAAGTTAACTCTCTTTGTTTCCATGCCACCATTTCTGGATTCAGGAGAATACAGAAGAATTTTATTCATTCAAAGACATTAATTCAAAATGCACGAAGAGCGTTACATGTGATTCCCTTGTGTACCCCACTCTTAATGAAAGTGACAAAAGGAGCTTTTTCAGCCCAATCCTAAGGAAAACAAAATGGCAAGAAACCTTTCTCTATGTAAGAGGCTCCACCTGCCCCTCTAGGGAGACGTCAGACTGGTCATTAGTGGTCCAGATAGGTCTCTTTCCCCACTTATCCGTCCTTTTAATCCTCTGCTCACACGGATGCTTTCAATGGGTCAACAACTCACTGTGGCTCCTTGTCACGGGAGCCATTCAAGAGGACACTGGATTCTCCATTGGAGCCTCTGGAGAAGACTCTTGTTTTGGACATGAAGCTGAGATAGATGACCCTGGGGGTCCCGTCCAACGTTTACCATTAAGGTTTAGCTTGATGTCAAAAAGAACATTCTGCCTCACTGTGACTCCCTCTCCATCCCTTCACCATGCCTCTTACTCCTCCACATGGGTCTCAGCTCCATCTTCTAGCACTAAACAGAATAGCCCTGTCCACAGGTCATGAGATAAAGCCTGTAGTAGTATATGGGGCATTGGATCGGTCCACAAGACCAAGGTTCAAATCTTGCCTCAGACACTTACTAACCTGTATGACCTTGGGCAAGTGCTATAGCCCCTGTTAGCCTGAGTTTCCTCACCTATAAAATGCACTTGATGGCCTTTATATCTATGATTCATAAATAATTTAATATTGCCTTATGGGAAGGTGGAAGTCCTGGGGTTGCTTCAAGGACCCCATACCATCCTTGTCAAAGAGATTCCTGACTCCCACTTTGGAGGATGAATTTATTTGAGCTTCCTCTGGAGGAAGAGGAGGGAAATTTTGTTTTGTCTATATTCCCCAATTCTAGGGGAGCAGGATGGGGGCCTTCATTTTTAGTTTCCCTAGCAGTCTTATCCTGTGCTGGTTCAGGTCATCTCTCTGTCTCTGTCTCTCTCCCTCTCTCTCTCCCCCTCCTTCTTTCTCTCCCTCTCTCCCTCTCCCCGCTCTGTCTCTCTGTCTCTCCTTCCCTTCCTCTTTGTGTCTCTCTGTCTCCCTCTCATTCTTTGTCTTTGTTTCTGTCTCTCTCTCCTTCCCTTCCCTGTCTCTCTCTGTATTTACCTCTTTCTCCCTCTCTCTGTTTCTATCTGTCTTTCTCTCTCTCCTTCTCTGTCTTTCCCTCTCCCTCTCTCTTTCTCTATGTTGCTCCATGTATGTCTCTCTTTCTCTCCCTTTCCCCTTTCTCTATGTATCTCCCTTTCTCTTTCTCCCCCCTTTTACTTTTCCTATCCCCTCCCCTTTTCTCTTTCTCTATGTGTGTTCTTTCTCTCTCCCTCTCTCTCCATTTCTCACTCCATTTCTCTCTCTCTCTCTCTCTCTCTCTCTCTCTCTCTCTCTCTCTCTCTCTCTCTCTCTCTCTCCCTCCCTCCCCCTCCCTCTCTCTCTCTCTCTCCCCCTCCCTCTCCCTCTCTCTTTTTCTTTTCCTATCCCCTCTCCCTTTCTCTTCTCTCTCTCTCTATGTGTCTCCTTTCTGTCTCTTTTCCCCTCTCTCTCCATTTCTCTCCCTCTCTCTGCATCTGTCTCTCAATTTCCTCCTTCACTCTGCTTTTAGATTTTTCTCTGCATTGGATTATAGGAGCAGAGTCTAAACACTTAAGCGACGTAAATCCCCTCTCATATGGAAGTCAGTGAGCTGTAAAATATTTAAACTGTCTGCAGTTGTACTTCACTTGTTTACCAATTTCCAGTGCTCTGCTAAAAGGTACCATGCAGGAAGAGAAATAGGATTTCAGGCCCCTGAATCAGGTTTCATAACATTTCCTCTGGTGGCCTCAGGACCCACCCTCAATTCCCCAGGGAGCCTAGATCCTCTAAGAACTCTATGCTTAGGGCTGGAAGTATCTCCTCTTGTCCTATTGGGGTAAATGAACACTTCTGATTTACCATCTCTAGCAGATACTCTCCCTGGGGCTGCACGAGCATCTTCTCTGTGCCTTCTTCTTTCTCCTTGTCTGAATAAGCTTTGGATACCCCTCCCCCAGGTTGGCCTGGCCCACATAGAAGTGGCGCAGCATCCAGTGGCTCAGGCCACAGCCAACATTTGGTGGCCCAACAGTCATTATTATCCCCACTTTTACCGAATAAAGAAATTGAGGCTCACAGAGAAAGTGACTTGTCTGAAGTCACATGACTAGTTAGTGTGAGAGCCAGAATTTAGATCATAGAAACATAGGATCTTAGGTCTATAGTGGGAAGAGACTTCATGGCCAATTAAGTCTGACAGGCTTATTTTAGAGCTAAGGAGACAAAAGCCCAGAGAGCGGAGTGACTCGCCCAAGGTTACAAGTTCTGGGGAGTACATGAAGAAGATGAAGCCTTCTAGCTTATGAAGGTCTAGATGGTGAAGACCTTGAGATGGATAGGAGCTCAGAGGTCAACTGGCCAGAGGTCAGAGGTCAATTGGTTGACTCACCCCATTTTATAGAGGAGGAAACACGCTTAGGGACAATGCCAGGTCTTCTGACTTCCAAGACCATTGCTTGTCCTGATGGCCTGTTCTACCTCTAGGATTCCAGGTCACAGATCTTGGAATCTAAGGACCAGGAAGACCTACAGGAATCTTTTAATCTAACCCCCTCATTTTATAGATGAATGAACTGTAAACTTCTCCTTAAAGGGGGGAAATGGTTAATTGAAAGGCACAGAATGCTCTGGGGGCAAAGCCAAGGCTAGAACCAGCCTCCTGATTTCCAGGACCATGATCAAATCCAGTGTGATCTAACAAGCATTTATTAAGCACCTACCACATGTCGATCACTGTGCTGGGCAGATGCTGAAGGTACACAGAGGAAAAGAAGAGCAACCCTGGCCTTCAGTAGAGGTTAGAAGGGGACAGATGTGGGCACGTGGTTGATGGGCAAGACTCCATAACTGATTAGTTTGGGGGTTGGTTGAGTGAGAAAGAAGAGGATTCATGTTCCAGTGGATCCTTTGGCCCAAGCTTTGTACTCTCCTTTTGTTGGTGAATATCTGGACACTTCTGGGTAAGACTTTCTAGCATGGGTATCAGAATGAACCAATTGGGACTTTACTGGAAGGCTCTTTCCCCGGTAGAAGACATCTAGCCAGCTGTGGATCCCTTCAGAATTTGGTACTAGACTTCAGGGGACTTTGTGAGGCAGACAAGGTTTGGGGACCTTCTTGGGATGGATGGCTCCTCCTGCCCTACCCCACCTACAGCTCCCTATCTCCCTCATTTAGGGGTAGAGAGATCGGAGTCTGGGATCCCTTTCCAATGTATAGAATGTGCTGCTCCCGTACACTACCATTCCCCTCCCCCAGCCCTTAGCTGCTCAGACAACACTAGATGAATCTGCTTCCCTTTAGAGGGCTGTCTGTGTGCCCCACTCCCTGATGGGGATGGCTTGTGGGAACAGAACAATCTCTCCTGGGGGTGGTGGAGAGGGAAGAGACCAGGGACTGCCAACGGCTTATACTGGGCAACATGCTTCAGGCAGCAGGAACAAGATTGGCTGGGGGTGGGGAGGAGGGGGATAGCAAGGAAGCTGCCTCCAACTGGGCAAGGCTAATAGCAAGTCTTGGAGGATGGCCAGGGCATTTGTCTTTTCTGTCTGCATCTTCAACCCCTGAGCCCAAAGGGAGGAGCATGCCTGCATCCCCCCTTCTTTGTCTGTCTGGATACCCCTTATTCTTAGGTATAAAATGCCTGAGTGCTCCCCTCTACCCCCTCCCTTGCCTATTGACTCTTCTCTGTCTCTGTCACTCCTATCCCCATAGAATCTTTCTGCCTCTCCCCTCCCCTCCCCTCTCCTCCTCCTTTTCTTTCTGTCTCTGTCTCTTTTTCTTCAGCTTTAAAAATTTCCTTCTTCTGTGTTTCTCTCCCACTTTCCTTCTCTTCCCTTAGCTGTAGAATCTATGGCTCCTGACTTTTCTTTTTTTTTAATCTTCCTCTTTCCCTCTGTCTGTCCATCTGTCTTGCCCCTTCTCCCTCTTTCCATAAAATTTCTTTGTCTCCCTTGGTCTCTTTGCCTATCTGTTTCTCTCTGACTTTCTGTCTTTCCAAGGTCTCCCTGTCTCTTCCTCTCTGTCTGTCTCACTATTTTCCTCTTTTCCTTCAGCTGTGGAACAGCAGTGAGACTTGTGTTTTTGTCTGAGAATCAGGGAAACAATACTGAAAAGCCAAATATTATCCTCTCCTCCCCTCCACCCTTTCCCAGCTGCAGGTTCCCACCCAGATCATCACTGCTTCTCCAAGTCAAATGAATAGCTTAATTGTGATCAGTTCTAGAATACGGCTGTTTTCCTGTCCTCTCTCCCATATACTTTGGACATTGCTCAGGACCATTATACCCATTTTAAAGTAGAATAAGACAAGGCACAACTTTTGAAACAATACCACTATTCATGTTTTTCCTTTGAAATGCTCAGAGTATCTTTGACAGACATTTCTCCTCCATGATTTAGGAAGAACGGAAGTTACTCCAATGTGCAGATTGGGCAGCTGATGCACTCTTAGAGGGGTGGTCACTTGCCCAAGGTCACATAGCAAGGGAAGGGAGACAAGTCATGAAATATTTCCCATTTTTTTCAGCATGTGCTAAACAGAAATCGTCATCTTTACCCACAAGACTCATCCTTCCTCCAAACTTCCTAATTTTGGTTGAGAGCACTGTTGTCCTTCCAGGCATCCAGTTTTGTAACCATGAGGTCATCCTGGTCTTTTGACTGTTCCCTTTCCCAACTCCTCCCCCCTCACCCCCGCTCCCCCATATACAGTAACTTGCCAAATCTTGTTGATTCTACCTTGAAAATATCTCTCCCATCCATTTCCTTTCTTTCCACTTAAAAGGCTGCCATTTCAATTTGAGCCTTTATTATTTCTCACCTGGACAGTTTCTAGAGTCTTCCAGTTGGACTCTGGGCTTCCAGACTCTCCCTTATTCAATCTAACTTCTATATAACTTCCAAGATAAGATTACCAGAGCCCACATGTAGCCATGTGACTGCTGCTCAAAAGCTTTCAATGGCTCCCTATGGCCTCTAAAATAAAATACAGGTTTCTCAGGTTGGCATTCAAGGGTCTTCTCAAGCTGGCTTTCAGGCTACCCACTCACATATTCTGAATTTGAGCCGAATTGACCCGCTTGCTGCACCCTGAGCATTGAATTTCATCTCTGATCCTATGATCTCCCACCTCCAGGTCTTTACATTGTCTGTCCTCCAGGCCTTCCTTGCCCCTCACCTCTGCCTCTGAGAATCTCTAGCTGCCTTAAAGCCTCAGCTCATGCCATCTCCTATGGGAGAGCCATTCTGGTCTCCCTCCTCCCCCCATTATCAATACTTTTTCCTTCCTCCTCAAATTATCTCATAGATGCTTATCTGTTTCCATGTTCTGCACCCTCCCAGTATCATGTATGATCCTTTGGGGAAAGAAAATATTCTTCTTGATAATTCAGTGGACAGACCTCTAGGAGTTCAGAAGATCTGGGTTTGAATCCTTCCTTGAACTCTTGCTAGCTGCATTTCCCTGGGCAAATCACTTCATATCTCTGAGCATCAATTCTGCATTTTCAAAGCAGAGATAGTATTTGCACCGACTTCATAGGGCGGATGCACGGATCAAGGGAGTCACTGACAGGGATGGTGCACTAAGACTTTTGGGACACCCTGGTTGTAAAGCGCTTGGCAACCCTTAAAGGGATACATTAATGTTAGTTATTATTATTAATAGTACCATCTTTGTATTTCCAGGGTCTGGTATCATGCCAAGTACATGGGAGGTCCTCCATAAAGTCTTGCAAACATTTATTGATATATTTTCTTAAATGGATACACAGACTTTCCTGTAACAATAATAATAGCTAACATTTATAAAGTGCCTACTATGCGCCAGGCATTGTGCTTATGCATTTTTTGCAATCATCTCATTTGATCCTCACGACCACCCTGGAAGGGAGGTGCTATTGTTATCCCCATGATACAGATAAGGAGACTGAGGCAGGTAGCAGTGAAGTGACTTGGTCAGGGTCACACAGCTAGGAAGTGTCGGAGGCTGGATTGAATTCAGGTTTTCCTGACTCCAGGCCTGGTGCTCTAACTGCATCTTATGAGGCAGCAACAGAACTGGATCCGGGATTTCCCTGGGAAAGGCAAGGAAAGTCCTTCTACCAATATAGATTGGCACCCTCTCCACAATCAATAATGTTTGTGAGTTTCCTGGAGTATACATCCAGGATCACATGGCCAATATGGGACAAAGACAGGACTTGAACCCAGATCTTTATGAGGTTAGAATTTTAAACAATATGCCCTGCTGCCTCGCAGGCATACTAAGACAAGGTAGAACTACAGTAAAAAAAGACAGAATGACTGTCCTGCCACTTTCTGTCATTCAGGCCACTCGTCACTCACCCATCATATATATACACATACATATATACATACATACACATATATACATATACATGCATATATACAGAGTGGGGAGGAAGAGAGGGAGAGGAAGAGGGAGAGGGGGAGAGAGAGGGGAGAGGAGAGGGAGAGAGAGAGGGAGAGGGAGACGGAGAGGAAGAGAGAGGGAGGGGAAGGGAGAGGAAGAGAGAGACAGAAAGACAGAGAGAGAGGGGGGGAGAAGGAGAGGGAGAAGGAGAAGGAGAGGGAGAGGGAGAGAGGGAAAGGGAGAGGGAGAGGGAGAGGGAGAGGGACAGAGGGGGAGAGAGGGAGGGGAAGGGAGAGGGAGAAGGAGAGGGAGAGGGAGAGGGAGAGAGAGAGAGAGCTTGCTGCCTGTATACTATGCTGTGGGGTCACAAAAGGCCTGAGCCCTGATCTCAAGTAGTTTGGTGCACTTTGGGTGACTGGAAGCAGGGAAGCCAGCACTCGGAAGACTCTTTGTCTCAGATGAGAGTGGGTGCTGCCTGTCTCTTGCAAATATGTTGTCATAGGCTAGAGCCCAAATAAGCCCCTTCCCTTAAGTGAGGAGGCTCTCAACAACCAACAGGAAAATTGCCTGGCCACTGGACTCACGGAGATCTCAGTGTCAGACTTAGAACCTCAGGATCCGTTCCTCGGATCATGCCAACCAGCTCATATCTAAAAGAGGCATTCTCAAGATCACCCACACACTGCAGCTGTTTGGTTGGAGATGTGTGTATTTTCTTATACTCTGGATGTTGACTGAGGGCCAGGGATGCTGGCCTCACCAGAAGCATTTCTTCTGAATTACAGTGGGGCCAATCTCATGGTAGGCTGCTCTGGAGACCCACATCTGCTCAAAGGTTGACAGGCTCGTGATGACAGAAGCGCCGGTCCAAACAGACAAGAGGCGGTCGCTAGGGGCTGTGATGTTGACCCTCAGGGATCCTTTCAGGTAGGACTCCAGCTCCCTCCAGAGCCTCCTCTTCAGCCCTGGGCACAGGGTAGAACCGCCAGACAGGATCAGATTCTTCAGAAGGTCCTTCTGGAAGTGGTGGCTGCTTTTCATTACACTTTTGAGGACTAATTTGTGAATTCCAGGAGCTGAGGAACCTGCCTTTGAGGGCTGAAAGAGAGACTCAGGTACTTGGAACAGCTCATCCCCAATTTGCATGGAATGACCATCAGGAAGGATGTAATTATACATGGAGCAGTCTATGGGTGTCTCTTTCTTCCTCTCCTGGGGGTCAGGTATGACGTAGCACAGCCTCTCTTTGATGTCACTTACAATGTCTTTGTCACCCGTGTTCACCAGGTGAATACCCCTCTCCAAGAGTAGCCTAGCCAGGTAGTTGGTGACATCCTTCCCCGAAAAATCAGACCTGGATATGCTTTGGAATAGGCAGTGGTCCTCATAGATAGGGATGACTCCAGTTACTCCATCCCCACAATCCAGAACAATGCCCGTGTTTTTCCCCGTGGCATACAGTGCCATGAGACCTTGGAGGGCCACATACAGGGCTGGCACTTGGAATGTCTCGAAGAAAATCTCCACCATTTTGGCTCTGTTCTCTGGAGGATTCAGAGGTGCTTCAGTTAGGAGCACTGGTCTCTGCTCAGGGGGCTCTCTGAGACCATGTTTGTACAGATGCTTCCAGATCTTTTCCATATCATCCCAGGAGGTGACAATGCCATGTTGCATTGGATATCTCAATGTAAGAATGCTTCTCTTATCCTGGGCTTCTTGTCCAACGTAACATGCCTTCTTCTCTGTTTCTTTCACGGGGATGATACTTTGGGGATAGCCTAGGACTGTAGCCTGAATGAATCGGGGAGTCTGCTCCCCTGATATGCCTACTTTACACAGCCCTGATCCATTGTCGAGGATGGCTGATGGAATCTTAGCTATTTCAGAGACCATAATCCCCACTGGATGGGAAGCTGGAGAGCCATGAATGTGTGATGAGGAAGTGGAATGGAATGCCTAGTTCTTGGCATTCTAGAATCTCATCTTCACAAAAGCAGACATTCCAGGAGCCACTTGTTTTGGAGGGTGGAGCATATCCTTGGTCACATAAGCTGAAGGGCTATTCTTTCTTTGGACTCCCTAAAGATACTGGGCTGGTGGTTTCCAGTTGGAGGGGGTACTTCCATCCCCTACAATTCTTCCTTTGAAATTTTTCCTACCTTTCCCCTCAACCTTCATTTTTAGGACTATGTGTATCCCCAGGAGTGGCAGTGGGGTTCGGTGGATAGAGTACTGGATAGAGTACTGGAGTCAGGCATATCTAGGTCCAAATCCCATCTCTGACTACTGTAGAGCCTCCAGTCTGGAGTCAGGAAGATCTAAGCTGAAATCCAGCCTCATATGCTTACAAGTTGTGTGACTCTGGGCAAGTCATTTAACCTCTGTTTGCTTCAGTTTTCTCATCTGTAAAATGGGAAATATAGTAGCATCTACCTTCTAGGGTTGCAATGAGGATCTAATGAGATAATTATTGTAAAGTGTTTAGCATAGTGCCTGGAACATAGCAAGCAGTATATAAATATTGTTATCATTGTTAATGTTATTATTAATAGTGGCATGACAGTGGGTGAATTGTCGAATCTCCCTGACTCAGGCAACTTCTTAGGACCTATTTACTAAGTCTTAGAACCAGTCTATTCTATTTTGTGGAAGTCATCAGTGGGGTCCTAGGCTTAGAGGGGAAACGGACCTCAGGGGTCATCTAATGCAACTCCATTGTTTCATAGATAAGGAAAACGGGGTGCAGAGTAGGTAAATAGACTTTTTGAAGGTCACACAGATGGCAGGGAGCGGGGCTGGGATTCGAATTTAGCTCTTCTGACTTTAAATACATGGTTCTTTTCATTTTAATTCTACATTTCAATGAAATGGAGCAGAAAGCAATAATAATGCATTTGTGCTTACTTGGCAGCTAAAGCACCAGGCCCAGAGTTAGGAGGACCTCGGTTCAAATATGGCCTCAGGCACTTTCTAGCTGTGTGACCCTGGGCAAGCCAATTTGCCTCAGTTTCCTCAGCAGCAAAATGAGCTGGAGAAGGAAATGACAAACCTACTCCAGTAGATTGGCCAAGAGAACCCCAAAATGGGGTCACGTAGAGTCTAACAGGACCAAATAACTACACAATAACAACGAATTGCTTGTTATATGCTAGGTAATAGGGACAGAAATAGAAAAGTGAAGCAGCTCCTTCCTATTCTGAAGGAGCTTATATTCTAATGAGGGGAAAGAACATAAGTAGAAGGATTTAGTTAAAGTCAGGTGGATGATAAAGCCAAGGAGTCCTTAGAATATAGCCACAGGGTTGATGGCAAGGCTCGGCAAACATTAGGGTGCAAAGGTAGGGTCCATGGTAAAGCCCAGTGGTCCACCATAGTACTAGGACAATTGTAGTTGGTAACTCCCTACTCCTTCAAGCAACACTGACCAATGACTGTTGGGAAGGGGATAATAGTCTTGAGGTTTAGAATAGATGTGGGGCTCTGGGTTACTTCTGGCAGGGGTAAAGATTGAGGGTATCAGTATTCAGCCATGAGGGAGCACCCACTGTCTAGTGAGGTCTGGGCGATGGAAGCTGAATGGAGGAGGGGAAGGTCCTGGGCTACTAGAGCTGCAAGGTACACATTGGGTAAAATCTAAATGAATTGATTGCATCTTTGTCACAGATCCTTCCAGGATCCTAACATTGTCACGCTCTTCAAAGGATATTGAACAGAGAGGAATTGCGTATTTTTCTTTCTCTTTCGTCAAAATGTTTGTGTGTCTTCCCACCAAGAAGAATTTTATTCTGTGCATGTGAGGTGGGCAAAGAAGAGTTGGGGATCAGGTTGGATTCCTTATGAATAAGAATCAACATTTTTCTAAAATGGGTGATGGAGGACTTATGAATAGGAAAAAGAAAGACATCCAAACGGGCTCTCTGGTACCTGTGGAAAACCGGATGCCCCTGTGATCAGAGATTTGGCCCTGATGTCATTAAAACTATTATTGGTGACTTGGGTAAAGGCATAGATTGTTTCCTCATTAAACCTGAAGACGGCACAAAGTTGAGGGGTTTGGCTAGTGCCCTGAGAAATAGAGTCAGACCCTTAACAGATCTTAACAGGCTAGGCTGCTGACCTGCATCTAATAAGATGAAATTTAACAATAAATTTAAACTATATTGTTAAATGAAATTTTACAACAAATATAAACTTTTATGCTTTAAAAATCACCTTCACAAGTAAATCGAAGGCAATAGGGCTTGTACTTAGCAAGCACTTACTAGGCACTGTGCTAAAATCTGGGCAAATGAAGGCAAAAATACTCCCTGCTCTCAAGAACCTCACAATTTAATGGGAGAGACAGCAAGCGAACAGGTACGTACCAATAATATACAGGTGGCACAAACTGGGGATAATCTCAAAGCAAAGGCATTAAGATTAAGGGGCACTGGGAAAAGCTAGATCATTATTCATAACAAGAAAAGATCTTAGGGATTTAGCGGACCCACAACCTCAACATGGGGAAATAGCACACTGTGATAACCTTGTAAAGGAATGCAGTTTTAGGTGACATTGAATAGGGCAGCATCCAGAATCCCCAGGGAGGTGACAGTGCTTCTGTACTCTCCCCTAGTCAGGTCATACCCGGAATCTTAGAAGGTTCCACCATGGGGTGATGTATTTTATGAAGGACATTGTTAATTTGTTAATTTGGAGAACAATAGAGTGGGGTAAACAAGTCGGTTAAGAGCCTTGGGTTCATACTGGGTGAGGAGTGATTGAAGCCTAGTGAAGAGAAGATTTAGGGAAGGAGACACGATATCCATCTTCAAGTGTTAAAAAAGCTGTCTTATGGAAAAGAAATTACCTTTATTCTATTTGGCCCCAGAAAGCAATGGAAGTCGCTAACAGGAATCAGTTGTTATTGTTCATTCAGTTTTACTATCTTCTCTGAAGCTTTGTGGCATCATTTTGGGCTTTTCTTGGCAAAGATACTGAAGTGGTTTGCCATTTCTTTCTCCAGCTCATTTTATAGATGAGAAAACTGAGGCAAACAGGGTTAAGTGACTTCCCCAGAATCACACAGCTAGTAAGTGTCTGAGGCTGGATTTGAACTTATGAACATGAGGCTTCCTTATTCCAAGCCTGGTGCTCTATCTAGTACCATCTAGCTGTCCTCCAAAGGAAACTTTAGGCTTGATGTAAAGAAAACTTTCTTATTGAATAATTATACACACACACACACACACACCACACACACACACACACACACACACACACACACACACACACACACACACCCTTGCAAGTTAGTGAATCGCTCTTCAATGGATGTTTTTAAGCAGTCTAGATGACCTCTTGTTGGGAATCATAAAGAAAATGCTTGCTTGACTAGATGGCCTGAGAGGCTGCCTTATGCTTCTGAAAATCTGTGATTTAGAGAGCAGAGAAGGAGAGAGAGGGAGGAAAGGAAGAGAGAGAGAAAGGAGGAAGTGGAGGAAAGAGAAGGGGAGAGAGGAGGGGAGAGGAGAGGGAAGGTGAGAGGAGAGAAAGAAAGAAAGAAAGAAAGAAAGAGAAAAAGGAAGGAAGAAAGAAAGAGACAGAAAGGAAAAGAAGTAAAAAGAAAGAGAAAGAAAGAAAGAGAAAGAAAGAGAAAGGACAGTAGAGGAAAAGGAGAGAGAGGACACAGGGAGAGAAAGAGAGGTGGGGGTGGATGTGCTATAAAATGGTTAACAACTGACTCTTAGCAGGGGCTGGATCCTTGTACTCACAGCACACTTTTAAGCTTAATGTTCATTATTAACATTTTTCTCTATTACTTTTTAAAGTCTAGACAATCAATAAAACAATGAGTCAAGTCCTGATTTTGTAGTGTTTGCTGATTTCTGGGATGCAAATTTTCATACTGAAAATTTGACAGTAGGGTCCCCAGCTGGTTGGAGGCAGCTTCAGCAGACTCCTTTGTGGAAGAGTTCTTAGGAAACAGATAGTCCAATCTCTTTATGTTACCCTTGAGAAAACCAAAGTCCTAGGAGCTACAGTGAGTTGTCCAAGGTCGCACACATGGAGTACATAGAAGAGCAGGGATTCAAAATCAGATTTTTTTTTTACTCCAGCATTTATAAAGCCTTTAGCATTGGACGTGGCACATAGTAGGTACTTTATAAGTATTTGCTCCCCTGCTGGCTTGTTCTCATTCTCAGAAGTGCTCGTGCTTCTTTCCCCTCCTTTAAGGAGCTCTGCCTCCTCCCCACCCCAGCTCCTTCCTCCAAACCCCCAAGGCTAAAGTAGGGACTGAAAGGATGCTCACATGGAGATTTTAAAGCCATTCCACACTTCTCCTTCCCAGATACCACTCTCCCTATCCCCTTTCCCTCCAGCTTCCTTCAGGTACCAGCTAGAGGACTGCGGGCAGAGGTAAGTCACCCAGGAGGGACTGGCTCTGGGTCATGCTGAGAGTCATTCAGAAGTCTTTTCTGAGCTTCTCTGGATGGCTTTTCAACATTGGAATGTTTTAAGAGAGCAGCATGGGCACAGGAAGCCCCGAAATCAGAGAAACTCGAAGCAAACATTGCTGGAGAAATATTAGCAGCAAGTGCCTCTTGAATGAAATTAAAATACACACAGCATGCTCGTTCTCTCTTTTATCTTTCTTTATCTCTCCTCCTCCTCCTCCTCCTTCTCCTCTCTCTCTCTCTCTCTCTCTCTCTCTCTCTCTCTCTCTCTCTCTCTCTCTCTGTCTCTTCTTACCCCACCTTTCTCTCTCCCTGTCTCCTCTCTTTTCTTTTCCTCCACTCTTTCTCTTCCATTCTTCTCTTCCATTCTTCTCTTCCATTCTTCTCTTCCTTCCTTCCCATCTTTCTTTCTTTCTTCCTTCCTTCCTTCCTTTCTTTCTTTCTTTCTTTCTTTCTTTCTTTCTTTCTTTCTTTCTTTCTTTCTTTCTTTCTTTCTTTCTTTCTTTCTTCCTTCCTTCCTTCCTTTCTTCCTTCTGTTTCTTTCTTTTTTCTTTCTTTTTCCCTCTCTCCCTCCTCTTTCTTTCTCTCTCTCCTCCCTTTCTTTCTTTTCTTTCTTTCTTTTCTCTCTCTCTCTTCCCTCTCTCCCCCTTCTGTCTGTCAGTCTCTGTCTGTCTGTCTGAGACATACACACACAGACACACATACAAGACTCTGCCTATCAAGTGAAGTCCCTGCCATTCCCTTCCCCCACACTCCCTATCTTCCTTCCCTCTCCCCTCCTCCACAGACCTGGTCCATTCCAGGCAATCTTTCCACAGTTCAACCCTTTCACTACTCTCTACCCTTCACATATACTCTTTAGTCTTGTATGAGTGACTTGCTCTTCACTTTTTGTATCTTAAGCATCACTTATTAAATTGTAGAATTCTTTGAAGAAAAAACTTTTCCTTCTTTTGCTCCCCCTCCCACCCTGTGCTGGAGGAATATTTTCCTCCTCCTGAAAAGTTTATTAACTCATGAAGCAAATCATGGGATCAGAGAAGCCAAAAGGGCCTTTAAAGGTCTGAGTCCATTTCCTCTTATTTTTGCAAATGAAGAGACTGATGCCCCGAATGGAGAAGTTGACTTATCCAGGGTCACACATATGTTCCAGGTGGATCTGAATTCAGATCCTCTACCTTCTAGAACCAAAATATCATCTTTCAGCAGAGACAAAAGACCCATTCAAATCCTTGCTCTGACTCTTACTAGTCTGTATGACCCTGGAAAAATTATGTTAGCTTTCCGAGTCTTAGGTTACTTCTTGAGAATTACCCACTAATTTATAGGTAGTTTGAGGATATCACAGAACCTAATCTTTTAGTAACCCTTGCCAAAGGTCACAGAGTTAAGTGGCAGAATCAGGACTTGAACCCAGGTCTCTCCCCCTCCCCCTCATGGAGGTTTCCTTGAGGGCAGGGGCTATTTTTGCTTTGCTTTGTATCTCCAGGTTTTGTCTTGATTCCTGGCATACATTAGGTATCTAATAAATGCTTGTTCACTGGCTGACTTTCTCCAGATTTAGTGTATCACAAAAGAGCTGAAACCATGAAGTAGAGAAGGAGGCTCCCCCACAACACTTTTCATTCATTTTTTTACATTTTATTTTATACCTTGTCACATAAGCCTTTGCATGCTTCATCTAAGAAGTGATAAGTTGGTTCATCAAAGACTTTTAGAAGCATCTTCTTTGGACCACAGATGTCCCAAATTCCCTGTAATCCATGGCAGTGACCCACATCTGCTTGAAGCTGCTCAGAGATGTCACAATGGAGGCTCCAATCCATGTAGAGAACCATCGATCAGGAGGAGCTGTTATCTTGATAGGGATGCCCTTTGGGGCTTGCTGCTCTGTTTCTTTCATCAGTCGATCATCCAGTCCCGGGAACAAGGAAGAACCACCAGAGAGAAGAATATCCCCAAAGAGAGACTTCTGTATGTCAGCATCACATTTCAGGATACTATTAACAACCATTTTGGAAAGCCCTGGGAGATGTATGCCAAGTTGTTCTGGGGTAAAGAGAACTTCAGGTCCCTGGAACAACTGGTCTCCAAAGTGGACAACATTCCCATCAGGAAGTTTGTAATCTCTCGTGACTTCCTCGGGTCTCCTGCTCAGCTCCTTCTCCGGATCTAAGGCTACATAGCATAGTTTTTCCTTGATGTCATCCACCAGTCCTTTGTCTAGTGCACAAGGGAAGGATCGTCCACTGTTTATAAGCAGTCGAAGGAGATACTCGGTAATATCCTTCCCTCCTACATAAAGTTTGGAAACTGCATGAGGTAAGGAATACCCCTCAAACACAGGGACTGTGCAGGTGACGCTGTTGCCGCTGTCCACCACTAGTCCTGTGACGCAGGCGGAGGCATAGAGGGCCAAGACTGCTTGGTCAGATAGGTAGAAAGCTGGTACTTTGAAACTCTCAAACATCATCTCTGCCGTTTTCTCCCGGTTGTTCCTGGGGTTCAGAGACGGCTCTGTCATGAGCACCGGTCTTTCAGAGGGCTTAATTCCAAGTTCCCAGTCAAAGAGGTATCTCCAGAGCTTCTCCATGTCTTCCCAAGATGTGATGATGCCTCGCTCAATAGGATGCTGCAAAAATAAGGACTCTGACTTGTATAAGGCCTCCTCCCCAACGTAATACAGCTTCTGATTTTGCTCCGTGCCACCCATTTTGAACCTGGGGTGTCCGACGACTGTACTAATGACATGCCGAGGACCTATCTCTCCTGACACACCAGCTTTGCACAGCCCTGACCCATTGTCAAAGATCACAGCCGGAGTCTCTAATACATGTGGGTTAAACATGCTTGGCTCATTCTCTGCTCACCCTATCCTGTATGCCACTTGCCAAAATCAAAATGGCTTCTTGTTCCCTCCTTCCACTGCTTTATGACAACTGAGAAGCTCCTGGAATGTTAGCAGACCCAAAGTTCTGGGGTCCACTCTGTGTTAGCGCAGAGAGAGGTTGACTAGTTCAGAGAGCTCTGGAGGGGCACTCATCTTTGAAAGGTTGATCCAGTTTCCTTTAGTCATTTTGGGGGCTGGACTTTTTCAAGGCTGATTCTTCCCCTATGTAACAATCAAGGCTAGGCAACCATTTTCCTGGGAGGCTTTCCTCCCCCTGCCCCTTCCCCAGCCTATTGCCAGAGAGGAGTCAGATTCAGATCAGTGATGCTCAACGGACCACATCTCCCGGTTTGGTATGAAAGTATCTCAGAGAATGGCATTGAGCTGAGGAAAGGTGGGCAGGTCCTCCAAACAACCCGATCCACAAGTCAGCCAGGAAGTTTGTGTAAAAGCCCCTGTCCTCAAGGACCCTACTATCATGATATGTATAGACATGAAAAGATAAGACATAATAAAGGGCAAGTATACCAGAAAAATCACATCTTTTTTTTTTGTGTTAGAAGGAACCTCAGAGACCATTTAGTCTTACTGATTCTCTAAAGAAATTCTTAATGTAACATATTCATTCAGTGGCCTCCAATCTGCTTGAAGACTTCTAAGGGAGGAACCCTCTTAGGACTCATATGTCCATTCTGAGCACCCAAATTGCACATTCTTTTGCCAAAGGATATTGGAAAACATAAAAGAAAAAAAATGGTCTGGGGACATGGGTTCAAGCCCTGACTCTGACACTTCCTGACTCTGTGGCCATGGTCAACCTCTCTGAGCCTGAGGTAAAGATGCTTATATTGTTACTGTCATTCAGTCATTTTTCAGTAGTGTCCGACTGTGACCCCATTTGGGGTTTTCTTGGCAAAGATACTGGCCGTTTCCTTCTCCAGCTCATTTGACAGATGAAGAAACTGAGGCAAACAGGGTGAATTGACTTGCCCAGGGTCACCCAACCAGGAAGTGCCTGAGACCAGAGTTGAACTCAGGAAGAGGAGTTTTCCTGAGTCCAGACCCAGGGCTCCATCCACTGTGCCACCTAGCTGCTCTTCCTCAAAACAACCCTGTGAGTTCCCTAGTGTGAACATGGCCATCCCCATTTGACAGACAAGTAAACTGAACCTCAGCAAGGTTAAATTTAACTTGCCTAATGTCACACAATACAGAGATTTCGAGAGTCAGGATCTGAACCCATATCTCCTGACTCCAGGTACTGTACCCACAGTGCCCCACCCTCCTCATTCATCTACTTAAATCCTAAGGAAGCCTGAATGAAAGGCATGGTTGGGTTCTGGTTGGTTTCAAATCTTTATTTTTCTTTAAACTTTGTCCAGCTACTTCAAACACCAACGGCGACGGGCGGCATGCAGGTAGTTCACTGGTCCGCAACTTCCTGACACAGACCCCTCTGATCTCTTGAGACTCCACTCGTATGTGTGTGGGGAGGGTAGGGGTGGGGAGGAGTCTCTCACTCTTATTAGAAACATTTTCGGTGAACCATGGTGGGGCCAAACTCCTTGTAATCCGAAGTAGTGATCCACATATGTTTGAAAGATGTGAGGGAGGTAAGGATGGAAGCTCCGATCCACACACAATACTTCCGTTCTGGCGGGGCAATGATTCTGACTGAGATTCCCCCAGGAGCCTGGAGCTGGATCTCTTTCAGAATCCGCTCATCCAGACCGTGGAAGAGTGTGGAACCTCCAGAAAGTAAGATATTGCTATAAAGGTTTTTCCGAACGTCAATGTCACATTTTCGAATACTGTTAAAGAGCATCTTGTGGACCCCAGGGGCTTCAATGCCAATGTTTGATGGCATAAACAGGGTCTCAGGGGCTCGGAAGAGCTGGTTGCCGATCTTGATAATATTCCCATCCGGCAACTTATACTCTTTGAGGATTTCTTCTGACTTAATTTTCATGGCCTGAATGGGGTCAAAGGTCACATAGCACAGTCTCTCCTTAATGTCTTTCACTATCTCTCTCTCGGCAGTGCTCACAAAGGAATGTCCGCTTTCCAACAGAAGTCTCATGAGGTACTCGGTGATATCCCGGCCTGCAACATCGAGTCGGGAAACCGCGTGGGGCAAGCAGTAACCCTCGTAGATGGGTACGGTGTGGGTGACCCCATCTCCACTGTCCATGACTATTCCTGTGGTCCGGGCCGAGGCGTAGAGGGCCAGTGTGGCTTGGACAGCCACGTACATGGCGGGCACCTTAAAGCTTTCAAACATAATCTCTGTCATCTTTTCTCTGTTCTGCAGAGGGTTGAGTGGAGCCTCTGTCAGCAGAACCGGGTGCTCATTGGCCTGGATTCTCAGCTCACACTCATAGACGTGCCTCCAGATATGTTCCATGTCATCCCAGGAAGTCACGATGCCATGATCGATGGGATAGTTCAGGGACAGCACCCCTCGCTTGGACTGCGCCTCTTCTCCGACATAATACTCCTTCTGTCCAGCTCCCAACATAGTGGCTTTGGCTTTGGAGCGGCCGACGATGGCGGTGATGACTGACCGGGGGACATTATCCCCAGCAATGCCCGCCTTGCACAGTCCAGAGCCATTATCAAATATCACAGCGGGGACTTCGAGGACTTTGGGGTCAAGCATGGTCAGGGAGGGTTTGCTCCCAGGTGAGATGGCTTTGGTTGAAAATAAACTGGCTGGAAGCTTAGGAGGCTTGAAGTTCTAGACTGTTTACATCACACAGGGCCAAAGGGACTTAGGTGGAGTCTGCTACATTGTTGCCCCAAGCCTAGACTGTTTCCTGGGGAACTTTCTCTTTCTGCTTTCTCAGATTTCTGTCCCCCAGGACTCAACAATGGGTGATGAAGTAACAAAGCTTTGGGTAACAGGGAGGTAAGAGACAGCCCTGGTCAGATTTGAGCTCTCTGTCAAATACAGGGATCCAGTGAAGCTGGCTATGTAGGGGTGTGTGTGGGTGTGGGTGTGGGTGTGGGTGTGGGTGTGGGTGTGGGTGTGTGTGTGTGTGTGTGTGAGAGAGAGAGTAGGTATATGTGTGTATGAGACAGAGAGAGTGTGTGTGAGAAAGAAAGGGAGCGTATGTGCTTGTGTTTGTGTGCGTGTGTGCATGAGAGAGAGTATGTATGTCTGTATGAGTGAGACAGAGAGTGTGTGTGAGAGAGAGAAAGCGAGCTTATGTGTTTGTGTTTATGTGTGTGTGTATATGTGAGAGTGAGAAAGAGAGAAAGAGAAGGAGAGTTTATGTGTGTGGCTGCTGTCCCCACAATGGTTGATTTAATATTTGTGGTAGTTTTGTCAATTACTTAGGAACTTTCTTTCTTTCTTTCTTTCTTTCTTTCTTTCTTTCTTTCTTTCTTTCTTTCTTTCTTTCTTTCTTTCTTCCTTCCTTCTGTCTTTCTGTCTTTCTTTCTGTCTTCCTTCCTTCCTTCCTTCCTTTTCTTCCCTCCCTCTTTATTTTTTCTTTCTTCCTGTTTATTTTTTCTTTCTTTTCTCTTTGTTTCTTTTTCTCTTTTGTCTTTTATCTCCTCTTTCTCTTTATTTTTCTCTCCTTTCTTTTTATTTTCTTTCATTGTCTATTTTTTTTGTTCTTTTCTTTTATTTTGCTCTATCTTTCTCCATCTATCTATCTACATAAACTCCTTAAGGACAGGGTCTATTTCATTCTTGTCTTGGTATCTCAATTCTTCTCCTTCTCCTTCTCCTCCTTCTCTTCCTCCTCCTTCCCTTCCTCCTCCTCCTCCTCCTCCTCCTTTTTACCCTCTCTGTCTCTCTATATCTAACTCTGTTTCTACCTTTCTTTGTCGGGTCCATCTGTCTGTCTCTCTTACACACGCACACTCACACACACACACATATGCATACACAAATGATTATCCATCCATCCATCTATCCATCCATATCCCATGGTGAAGTGCACAGAACACTATTCTTGAAGTCAGATTAAATCTGTGTTCATATCTTACCTCAGATATTTATTAGTTATGTTGCCCTGGCAAGTCATTTAAACCATGCTTCAGTTTCCCTCAAAATGAGGGTCTTGGCTTAGTGGGCCCTAAGATTCCTCAGACACAATCAAATTGAAGCAGGTCTAAAGGAAGGAGGGGAGGGAAGTGAGAAGAAATATAAACCCTAGAATCCCACATCATTTTAGAGCCAGAAGGGACCTCGGCTATTATCTGGTCTAAGCCCCAGGTGGAAATCTCTCCTATGTTACTGATTTAACCCATGCTGCACATTGGAGAGAAAATGCCAACCTGCATTGGCTGTAGAAGGACGTTCTTCACCTCCATATGCCAATAAAATCACAGGTCAAGCCCCTATATCTATATCTATTATTATTATTATTAATTTTTGAATGAATGAATTAATTTTAGTCTGCTTTCCTCTGTATTCTAGGATATTTCTCCTCAGGATAGATATTTCACTCAGTTTCTACCAGGGCCCCGATAATCATTCTCCCTACTTGCCTCACTTCAAGCTCTCTTCTATAGTTAACCACAGGTAAGCATTAAACATGGAAATAACTTTTTTTTAAAGTAATTCCTCTAATCCTCTTAATATTTATATATATATATGTACATGTGTATATAGATATATATGTTTCTGGGAGTGGCTCACATATTTCCTTGCATAATTTGGTATTAATGTCAACAGGTGTCCTCATCATTCAACTGGGATGTTATATTCATGGCAACAGAAACACCATTTAGTTCAGCAGGCCTTGCTTGGAGCTTACTGAGGAGTATGCATCTCGCACATTATGTTTGTTATTAAAACAAGGACATTTTCCCTCTCCCGGCTCCAATTATAAAACAGTAGTTAGCCTGTGCCTGAGTCCGCCCCCCTGCGCTGGTCCTCACGCATAAATTGCTTGAATAACTTTATAGGCCAACTCTCTCCAACCCCATCTTTCTCCTTCTCAGCATAATCCTTATTATAGTGATTATTTTGAATAGTAATCATTTTTGTATTATAAAGAAAAGTTCCCCATACAGTTGTAATTGTAGAAAAGCTGCAGCGGCCCACCGTCTTGCTCCTGGCTTCCTATTTTGCCACATGCTCTGCAGACCCCTGTCTCTGCCCCCCATCCTCCTTGGCACAAGATACAGGGTCATCCTTGCTAGGGGCTTGGTCAGTGTTGGAATGGTTTAGGAATTCTTCACTCAAGTACCCAGAATAGAATGAAGTTTGCCTCTGAAGGCACATGGCTCCTGCCTGAACTTTAGAAGGAGGAGGGGGGTTCATGTTCCATCTTGCCCTCCCTGCCCCACCCCCCAAGCCCTAGTCACCAGAGTTGAGGGCATTTGCCAATTAGAGTCCAGTGAGAGAGGCTCATTAGTAAGGGGCTTACACATCTGGCAACCAGACCTTGCTACAGGTTGGGCCCTGAACAATGACAACAACCATGAGGAACGGGGGTAACCCTGTTGGATAAGGGCTGCACCTGGGGCTTGGGAGGAAAAAAAGGAGTCAGTGGTTTCCTAACTTTGCTTTCTAGGGGGAGCAGGGGGTGAGGGGCTGTGGGTCTTCTTACTGACATCCTGATGGTGAATTCCACTGGAGCAACTTGCAAAAGGGAAATGAATCTGCCTCAGTGGACCCTTGGGGGTAACCTAGTCCTCCCCTGTGGACACAGGGCTGGCAGAGGGAAACTTCCTATGTTTAGTAGCTGTGGCATTTGGGACGAATCAGGTCCCCTTCCGTACAAGGCCTCTCCTTATCCCTCCCCCTTCTTGTTGTTAGTATCTCATCTCCATGCCTCAAAAGTTCTTCATGCATATCCTCATTTATTTAATATGCACATGTTTTTCTCTTTCATCCTTCTCCCTAAAAAAAAATAAGCTTGTCCTTGTGGGCAAGGATAAGACTTCTTTTTTCTTGGACTTTGTATCCTCAGAACCTACTACAATGCTTGGATAGTAAATATCTGATGAGTGCATATCAAATGAAAGAAGGAAGGAAGGAGGAAGGAAGGAAGGAAGGAAAAAAAGAAGGAAGGAATGGAGGGAGGAAGGAAGGAAGGAAAGAAGGAATGGAGTGAGGGAGGGAAGGAGGAAAGGATAGAGGGAGGGGGAAGGAAGGAAGGAAGGAAAGAAGGAAAGATAGAAGGAACAAAGGGAGGGAGAGAGGGAGGAAGGAAGGGAGCTTGAGGTCATTTAACCCTATTGCACTAACTACCTGTAGGATTCTAGACAATTCATATTCACTCTTTTAACCCTCAGTTTTCCTTATCTGTAAGACAGAGAGAATCTTTCCTGCCCCTAACCACCATCATAGGGCTTTGCAAGGCTCCAATGAGATTTTTTTGCTGCTGAGTTGTTTCAGTCATGTCTGACTCTTCGTAAACCCTTTGGGGGATTTTCTTGGCAGAGATACTGGAATGCTTTACCATTTCCTTCTTTAGCTCATTTTACAGATGAAGAAACTGAGGCAAATAGGATTAAGTGACTTGCCCAGGGTCCCACAGCTAGTGAGCATCTGAGGCTGGATTTGAACACAGGAAGATGAATCTTCCTATTTCCAAGGCTGGTGCTCTATCCACCGTGCCATCTAACATATGAGATAAAGGATGCCAAGGGCTTTGTAAGCTGTGAAGGGGTGGTGTACATGTGTAAGGAAACAATAATTACTGTTGTCTCATTTTTGGTAGAATTGAAATAGAAATGGTCTGAGGACAAGTTGCTATCCACCTATTATTATTCTCTTATATTTAATATGCTACAGATTGTTGCCCAGGTAGATACATTTTTTTCCTTTTGTAATTTCATAAGATCATTACAATGTTAGAGGCAGCTAGCTAGATGGTGAAGTAGACAGAAAACTGGGCCTGGAGTGAGGAAGGCCTGAGTTCAAATTTGGCTTCACACAATTCAGATAAACTAACAAAAGGCTGTATAATTCCAACTCCAAAATATACTTGAGAATTCAACAAGTTGCTGTGTTGTTTGTCCTTCATTCTCAAAGAGGACCATGACCACAGGGAGGTGATGCCATGACATGCGAGTGAATTGGATTTAAATGAGGGAGGGCTGGGCAAAGTCAGCAACCTCACTTTCTCTTCCAGAGCCATCTGTCCAGTGGGCAGATACTCATCAGGATGACTGGAGGTGGCCCTGGATGCAGCAGGGATCCTTGGCCTTGTTGTAAGTTTCTTAACATGTCTCAGTTTGACTGAGGCAATGCTTATTCAGTGATTGAAGCTAGGTAAGAAATGAGGCAAAGAGTGGCCTCTTATGTAGTAAAAAATATCAATCTGAGAGGGAAAGATCTTCAGGATTTCTGCCCCAAACAGAAATAATTGCCGTTTACATTCACTCTAAGGCAATCAGGACCCAAACAATGACCAAGGTAGGCTTGGCCTGGGATCTATTGTTGGCCGGTCAATAAGAAATGGAGTGATTTGGATTCAACAAGTATGTTTTACCAGAACTGTGAGGCAGCTATTTGGTACAGTGGCTAAAACACTGGTGACCTCAGGCACTTACTAGAAGTGTAGCTCTGAGTAAATCATTTAACTGCTCCCTGCCTCAGTTTCCCCAACTGTGAAATGGGAATAGTTATAGCTCCTACCTCCCAGGGTTGTTGTGAAGATCAAATGGGATACTATTTGTAAAATGCTTAGCATAGTTTCCTCCTTCCTCCCCCCTTTTTCATTAGATTCACTGGAACTTTCCTTGGGACAGCTCCAGTAGGAGAGGGACAACAGAGATGGTTTTCAAATCTTCTACTGAAATTCGGGGCAGCTAGGTAGTGCCATAGTGCATAGAGCGCTGGGCTTGGGATCAGGAAGACACATCTTCCTGAGTTCAAATCCAGCCATAGACGCTTACTAGCTGTATGACCCTGGGCAAGTCACTTAACCCTGTTTGCTTCAGTTTCCTCATCTAGGAAACGAGCAGGAGAAGGAAATAGCAAACCACTCCAGTGTCTGTGCCAAGAAAACCCGAAATGGGGTCATGAAGAGTTGGGCATGGCTGAAAAGGACGGAGCAACAACAAAAACTGAGGTTTAAGTTTTAAAAGCTTTTCATTCCAAATTGCAGTTTAGAGATAATGAATACTTGACACGGTAACATCTATTTAAATGGTGTTCTGAAAACTCTTAGGGTCAGTGTCACATCTGGGGGGTGGGTTATGGGTAATAGTGCTGTTTGCAATGAGGCAGTAATAGTAATAATTAACAATAACTTGCTTTTCTATAGAATTTAAGGCCTTTAAAGTATTTTTAAACCAATATCATCTCATTTCATCCACACAACAACCCTGGGAGGAACATGCCACTATTATCTCTATTTTTACAGATGAGGAAACTGAGGCAGGAAGAGGTGAAATGACTTGCCCAGTAAGTGAGGTCACATTTGAACACAGATCTTCCTGACTCCAGGCAGGGCACTCTGTTCATTGTATCACCTTACTGCCTCAAAGTTCCAGTAAAATGTGTTTGTTGGATTCTCCAGTGTATTTTGATATTTGAATTTGTAATATAGAAATTTGTCTTTGTCCATCTATCTATCTATCTATCTATCTATCTATCTATCTATCTATCTATCTATTATCTAGCTATCCATCTATCATCTATGCATCTATGTATCTATGAATCTATCCATCCATCCATCTATTTATCTATCTATCCATCTATCCATCTATCTATCATCTAGCTATCCATCCATCCATCTATTTATCTATCTATCCATCATCTATCTATCTATCTCTCTATCTATCTATCTATCTATCTATCTATCTATGTATCTATCTATGTATTTATCTACCCATCCATCCATCTATCTATCTATCTATCTCTCCTGCCTTCAGGGAGGCATTCCATTAGATCAAGGGTTCTTATCACTCTTTCTGGGCCCTGGATACCTTGGCCAGTCTGGCGAAGCTTATGGACCCCTTCTCAGAATTACATTTACAAATGTATAAAATAAATTATATAGGAACATCAATAAAACCAATTATATTGGAGTGCAGTTATCACTATCTTTATCATTACCTTTATCTTGTTCTCGATCTCTATCCCTAGCTCTACCTCTCTTTCTCTATCTCTTTTTTCTGTCTTTCAAGTTCATGGATCCCAGGTCTAAGAACTGTTGCTCTAAAGCTATGATTCTATCATCCATATTTTACACACCGGGAAATTTAAGCCCTGTGGATATGACTTTGACTGTGATCTCATAGCTTGTATATGTCAAATGAAAGCTTTAATTCATATCTTTCTGACTCCAAATGGAGCACTATATCTACTATATAATATAGCCTATCTATATGTCTTCACCATTTTATATATATATATGTATATATATATATATATGTATATATGTACTTATTTATGCATCTTTGTTTTCTCTATAACCTAGCAGTAATAGCTGGCATTATAAAAACCTATTGCTATTTTTATGTTACCAGTATTCCTTCCCCTTCTCTTTCCAGAGAGCCATCACATATAAGAAGAACAAAAGGGGGAAAATCCATGTAACTGTTCAAAATATTGAAAAAAATTGAAAATATATTTAATGTTCCATTCCCAGGGACCTCCCATGACTGCAGAGATGTGTGTGTGTGTGTGTGTGTGTGTGCGTGCGCACACATGTGGACTTGCACATGTACACACACACTGGTAGAGGGAAGAGGTTGAGGGGACAGGGAGGGGTGTCATCTTTTATCTCTTCCTTTGAGTTTTGTAATTTTGCAATATTCTCTTCTGATTTGTTGTAAATGGAATATATATATATATATATATGTATGTATGTATGTATGTATGTATGTATGTATGTATGTATGTATATATTATTTCCTTGGTTCTGTTTTCCTTCACTCTGCATCCAATCATGGAAATCTTTCTGTGCTTCCCAGTATTCATCATTTCTGTCATTTCTTGCTCCATCATCATGGTCCATTCCTTTCAGAGGTGTTCTGGTCAGTGTTGAACAACTGTCTTTTTTGGGGGAAAAATAAACCTATCATGACACACTTTTAAGTTTAATTTTTGCTTATTTTGTAACATTTTCTGTCACTTAAGTCTAGACAATCAAACAAATAATAAATCAGACCCAGATTTGTAGTGTTTGCTGATTTCAGAAGTGTTAAAATGCTCACATGGAAAATTTTAAGAATTAGATGTTCCATGAGACAATAAGTTGATCCCAGCTCTTATTACATTCAATATTTAATTTTTAATATTAATTTATTATTTAATTAGTATAGTTGATTCATTTATTAATATTAATAAATGAAGAATTAGATAATAAACTATCAATATTAATGTATTAGTGATTAATAAAGAATTATTAAATTCATGTGTTCCACAATTTGCTTGGCTATTCATCAATTCATGGACATCTATTATATTTTCTTTTTGCTACCACAGAAACAACTACCATAAATATTGTGGTATATAGAGAGCCTTTCTTTGCATCTAGATAGAATGTTTAGAATGTCAGGACTGGAGCCAGGAAGACCTGAGTTAAAATCCAGCCTCAGATACCTACCAGCTGTGTGATCCCTGGGCAAGTTGATTAAAAACAAATAAACAAAAAAAAACCCTGCCTCAGTTTCCCTAACTGTAAAATAAAGATAATAATACCACCTACCTTCTAGGGTTGATGTGAGGATCAAATGAAATGATATTTGTAAAGTGATTAGCACAGTGATTAGCACTGGAACATAATAAGACCCATATAAATATTAGGTATTATTATGATCTCTCTCTACTAATTTCCACCTGTTGTCACTGGACCCAGATGGCTCTAGAGGGGAAAGTGAGGCTGGTGACTTTGTACAGCCCTGCCTCACTTAAATCCAATTCACTTGCAAGTCATAACATCTTCGTGATGTCATGGTCCTCTTTAATAAAGAAGGACAAACAACAACAATCTGTCTATCTATCTATCTATCTATCTATCTATCTATCTATCTATCTATCTATCTATCTACCTATCTATCTGTCTGTCCGTCTGTCTGTCTGTCCTTCTCAATTCAGCCTCTGAAGCTGAGATGCAACAAAGTATGGATCATTTCTCTGCTGCTTGTGCTAAGTGTGGCCAAACAACACCAAGAAAACACAGGTTCTCCATCAGCCACCACCACACCATCCATATGTGGAACCATTGGTTACAGCAAATGGGGAAGTTTTGAATGCTTTCGGTAAGTTCACTTATGTTGGTGGTTCACTTTCCAGGGAAGTGTACATTGATAATGAGGTTGACTTCCACAATGCCAGAGCTAGCTCAGTGTTTGGGAGGCACCAAAGGAAAGTATGAGAAGAGGTATTCGACTGACCACCAGACTGAAGGTCTACAGAGCTGTGGTGCTGACCTCATTTGTGTATGCCTGTGAAACCTGGACAGTCTACCAGTGCCATGCCAGGAAACTGAATCTCTTCCATTTGAATTGTCTTAGGAAGATTCTGAAGATCACCTGGCAGGATAAGGTACCAGACACTGAGGTTCTTTCTCAAGATGATCTGCCAAGCATTCAAACTCTGCTTCAGAGAGCACAATTCCTATGGGATGGCCGCATTGTTCGAATGCAAAATGTATGTTTGCCAAAAAGATTATTTTATGGAGAACTTGGAAAGGGCAAGTGCTCACATGGAGGTCAGAAGAAGAGATACAAGGACGCTCTCAAAGTCTCTCTTGAGAACTTTGGAATTGATTGTGTGACATGGGAGACACTGGCACAGGACCGCCAATTATGGTATGCCTACATCAGAGAAGGTACTGTGCTCTACGAACAAAACAATTGAAACAGTTTAAAAGAAACACAGGATGTGCTAATTTAGAGAATCCACCCCAAATGTTCATACGGACTATTTGTGCCTGACTTATGGTAGAGCATTCCAAGCTCCTATTGGTCTGATCAGCCACAGTCGGACACATCGAAACTTGACTCTAGCATGGTGATGTCATTTTGATCCTCTTCGAGAACGAAGTTTAGCAACATATTTATCTATCTATCTATCTATCTATCTATCTATCTATCTATCTATCTATCTATCAATTTCTACAGCTGTCTGTCTATATATCTAGGTATAAATAGCTGCAATGATTTGAAGAGGCAGGCACATCTGGGGCCTTTGGAGGGGGTGGGGGGAGACTTTCTATGATCCTTTGCAAGTATGTTTCTAAAAATCTTTCTCCCTTCCCCTCCTCCCATCTCCAACTTCATTTGGATCTAACTGGGCCTTGAGTTTATTGGGGTAGCCTCCAGGCCCTTCTGGAGTGTTGCCCCCCACCCGATGGCACATAGCACATTTATGAACTGTGGCTTCCCTCTGCAAAGCAGACCCTGGCGTTTACAATGAAAGGGCTTGATTCATAAATAATTGAACACCCTATTTATAGGCCAATTCTTGCTTACTTTACTCAAAAAGTGCTGAGCGGACTGTTTCCATACGAAGTGGCCCCAACTGGTGATATATTAAAGCCCCTCATTCACTACAACAGAGTCCCCTGAAGCTCTGCACCCATACCCCCACCCTGTATCCAGCTTTTCAGATAGATAAACTGTGGTAGCCTCTATGGTGTGTGGGGTTGTGTGTGTGTGTGTGTGTGTGTGTGTGTGTGTGTGTGTATGTTATGTGCATGTGAGTGTGTGATCTGCACCCCCAATGCAAAATTGAAAGGGAGTGGAAAATGACAGCAATCGAGAAGGCGGGCCTCTTTTCAAGAAAGTATGCTGTTCGTGGGGCTCATTTCACCTCTCCCTGAGCCCCATTTCCCAGTCTGTTTTTAAGGAAGAACATGATGGTGGTGTGGTGTACAGAGTAGGGGGTCCCCCAAGTCCGAGGACCTAGATTTGAATTCTAGGTCTGCCACTTGGCTCTTGGTGTGAACTTGGAATCATAGATCTTCTTGGGCCTGTTTCCACGTCTGTATAACGGGCACAGTAGTAACACTAGCTAGTGTTTAGGGAACCTAGAAGTAGCTTGAGAAATGCCCTCTGGACTTAATTATACCAAAGAGGTGCCCATTGTTGGAGAGAGCAACACCAGCAGTCCAAAAATGTGATTTAAAAGCATCTGCATGGGGACTGAGTTCTCTTGGAAGGATCACTCAGGAGCGGCACCTAGCAAGCAGCTTAACAGATGTTGATTGAATTGACCGGCTTTTTGTCAAATGAGGAGTCTGGGTAGGTGACCCTTCAGCGCTAGGGATCCCAAAGCTGGTTAGCATGTGTTTACTGGGGATAAATCCAAATCCTGCTCTCACATTTGCTACTGGTCTAAGCACTTCTAAATGGACCTCAGTTTTCTCTCTTGTAAAATAAAGAAGTTGGAGCTGAATGGTCTCTGAGGTTCCTTTCAGCCTTTGCTAGGATTCTGTGATTCTCCCCTGCCCCTGGGCCAGCTCTGACCTATTCCATCCCCCACTTCCTGCCCTGGTTCTCCATCAGTAAGTAACCCCACTCTGTTGCCTAATACAATCCTTACACCATCTCAGCCACGTTTCACCGAGCCCGAAGTGACATATCCATCACCCATTTGACAAGCAGTGGGACAGATTGGCGTTCATTTCCCTCCAAAGTAACAAGCGGGGCTTTGTGGGACTCAGCGGAAGTGTCAAGATGGCGGGAGGCCTTGGCCTCCTTGGCCTCCTCCCCTCTTCTCTCCTGCTTTCCCATAAAATGTTTATTATCTTTTTGAATTATAGTTTCCATGTTTACTTTTATGCATGGGGGGAGCAGTCTGCAATTGTCAAGTGGGACAGGCTTGTTTTTATATTTTACGTCTGGGATAGCGTGCTCCGAGACAGAGTGATTGATAGGCCTTTCAAAATGGATTAAGCGGCAGCTCCGAGTATTCAGAGAAAATACATTTCTGGAGGGCTGGTGGCTGGCTTGGGAGCGTCCTCTTTAGCTGATGTCCAACATTTATGGCCTTCAAGGAATCTTTTTCAACAGGCCAGCACCCTTCCCTTGTCCATGGCTTGAGGTAGATGACCTCTTGGCACTGGAGCCCTTGAGAAATCATCTAGCATTTGTTAAGCATCAACTACCTGGCCAGCTACTAGGGGCAGATAGGTAATGCAGTGGATAGAGCGCTGGACCTGGAGTCAAGAAGGCATCTTCCTGAGCTCGAATCTGGCTTCAGACACCAACTAGCTGTGTGACCTTGGAGAAGTCACTTCACCCTGCTTGCCTCCGTTTCCTCATCTGTCAAATAAGCTAGATAAGGAAATGGCAAACCACTCCAGTGTCTCTGCCAAGAAAACCCAAAATGGGGTCACAAAGAGTGGGACACAACTGAAAAATTACTGAATGTGAGGAACATACTATCTGGCTAGATAGATAGATATAGATGGATAGATAGATGGATGGATGGATGTATAAATTAGATTACTAGATTAGAAATATGGATGGATGGATACCTAGATATATAGATAGATATTTGATAGATGAGCAATAGATGGAGAACAGATAGGTAGATGACTAGATTAAAAAGGATGACTAGATTAAAAAGGTGAGAGACAGATGATGGGAAGATAAATGGATAGATTAGAAAAAATGGTGGATTGATTGATAGATGAGAGGTAGATGGATGATAGATGGATAGAATATATGGTTAGATTAGAAAGATGGATGGATGGATGGCTAGGTAGATGATTGAGAGATGGATGATGGAGAGATAAATAGATGGGTAGATTAGAAAGATGGTGGATGGATTGATAGATTAGAGATCGATGGATGATAGAGAGATGGCTAGATTAGATGGTTAGACTAGAAAGATGGATGGGTAGATAAGTGATTAATAGATGAGAGATAGATGGATAGATAGAGCAACAAAGTGCTTACTAAGTGTTGGGCAAAGCACTGGAGATACAAATATAGTTAAGCAAGAAAGTTCCAACCCTCGAGGAGCTTACATTCTAATCAAGGCAGCCATAGCATAAAGTGGATTTGGAAGGATGGAAGGAGGGCAGCAAGAGGGGAAGCAAGAAGGAGAAGGAGTGGAGGATGATGAGAAAGAAAAGGAAAAGTGGAGAAGAGGATGAGAATAAGGATAGTAGAAGGATCTTAGGACCACAGGATTATAGGGGAGATATAAACACACACACACACATATATCTCCCCTATAATCTGTGCTCCTAAGATCCTTCTACAACCTACTTATCTATCTATCTATCTATCTATCTATCTATCTATCTATCTATCTATCTGTCTATCTACTATATATACAAATATAATATATAAATATATGTATATAAACACACACACATATATATGTATATATTTCTAGAACTGGAGGAGGATTCAGGAGCCATGTAATCCACCACCTCCTCCTTATATAGGTGAGGAAACTGAGGCCCAGGGAGTTTATGTCACTCAGGAAAAAGACAAAAAGGAGAAAAAATAATAAAGAGAAGGAGTCGGGAAAGGTGGGAAGATGTGGCAGGAAACCCAGGGGAGAAAGTCAGGGAAAACATGAATGCCCAGTTGGGAGCCATTGGGTCCCTGCTCACTTCAAGCAGAGTTTGGGTGACCACTTCTGGGAGCACAGGAGCAGGTGGTAATTAGGTGGAAAAGCAGATAGAGTGCAGTACCTGGAGTCAGGAAGATTGCCCTCAACCATTTCACTAGCTATGTGACCTTGGGCAAGTCACTTAATCTCTGTTTGCTTCAGTTTCTTCAGCTGTGAAACGGGGATAACAATAGCATCCACCTCCCAGGGTTGTTGTAAGGACCAAATGAGATATCACAGAGCTTGACTGCATCAACGTTAGATATTATGTTGTAGAGGGGCTTCTTGCTTGGTAGACCCTGAGGTCCCTTCTCATTCAGAAATTCTGGCTTGTCTGATTGTAAGTTGCACGTTGATGGACATGCCAAGTCAAACCCTCACTTTGTGACCATCCCGAGGATGATTCCGATCCTGGAAATTTCTCCTAAGGGCATCCTCTGAGCTCCACCGATGAGTAATCTTTCCCAACATCCCAGAGAGTCATTGGGCTGTCACTTAATCTGAGTCTCAGTTTCTTCATTTGTAAAATGAGATTAGTGAATGAAGAGCATTTAGTGAACACCTAAAAAAATCAAACTTATGATGTCATCAGTGCAGGGAAGGTCCTACCAAGGTAGATTGTAACCCACTCTGTTCCTTACAGATCAAGTGACTTGCATAGGACCATACAGCTGGTGCATATCCGAGGAGTCTACCTCATTGGATCTGACTCTCCAGTCTCTATGGAAAGCCATGCAATCTTTCTTATTATTGTCACACATTTACTATGTACTTAATAATAATAATAAGAGAACCTGCCTCACAGGGCTGTTGTAATGTGGATGTAGATAGCTCTCTCCCTCATGAGTTCTTTGGAGTTGTCTTTGCACCTTGTATTGCTGAGAAGAGCAAAGTCTATCAGTTAGTCATCACAGAATGCATATATCTGTGGTCGTATATAATGTTGAAATGAGATCAAGGCTACAAAGTTCAAAAACAAACAAAAATGTTTTTGCATGCAACAAGAAAATAAGATACACAGGCAATGGGACGTAAAAATTTATCTTGCCCTACAAGAAAGGAAGGGAAAAGGGGATGGGAGGGGAGTGGGGTGACAGAGGGGAGCGCTGACTAGGGAACAGGGCAACCAGAATCTATGCCATCTTGGAGTGGGGGGGAGAGTAGAAATGGGGAGAAAATTTGTAATCCAAACTCTTGTGAAAATCAATGCTGAAAACTAAATATGTTAAATAAATTAAAAAAAAAAGAAAATTTAAAAAGCTACTTAAATGACGATGATCATTTTTATGTTTGTTATTGTTATTATTGTTATAGTAGTTATCAATGTCTTTCTCTGGATTCCCAAGCTAGGAAGACTTTTATTTCTTCCCTTTCCCCTGATTTGTGGTAGGAGTGGGTTAGTTTCAACCAGATCATCACCAGCAAGGTTTGTTTAACCAGTAACACCTACCAAACATTTGGCCACCAGAAGGAGAAAGAAGGAAGGAAATTAGCATTTATGAAGGGCTTGTTCCATGCCAGGCACTGTGCTAAGCACTAGAGACCTGAATACAAGCAAAAAGAAAGACAGCCTCTGTTCTCAAGAAGCTTCCATCCTGATAGAAAGGCAGGCAGGTGCTGAACACACTCACACACACAGACACACACACACAGACACACACACGTGGGAATGCCTAAAGACAGCTCATGACTAGCATTACAAGCACCAGAAAGGCAACCAGCTTCCCTTGGGGACCATTAGCAAGGCAAATGGCCTTCTCCCCATATTCAAGAGGTGTAACACTCTAGATGGCTTCTTAGAATGAGCAAGTGGTTGAATGAGAAAGGACCTTAGAGATTGGAAAAAAGAAGGAAAAAAACTTTCATTTAAGTTTTAAGGCTCCATTCAATTCAGCTCAACTCAACTCAATTCATTTGAACTCAACTCAGCAAGCATTTCTTGGGCACTGGCACTATACTATGTACTGATGATAGAAAGAAACAAAACGAAGTAATCCGTTCCCTCAGAGAGCTTACATTCTACTTTGGGAAGATCTATTCATAATAAGTAAATACAAAATGTCTGCAGAGGTTGTAAAGAACAATTTGGGTTGGGATAAGAGAGAATATTAAAATGGGGCTCAGGGAGGGAATTGAGATCAGAAAAGACCTTGTGTAGGAGGGGGTTGCTTTAGTTTGCAGAAACCCTCAAGAGATAGAAAATGTGTTAGCATCCTTACTTTAAGGATAAAGAAAGTGGCTCAGAGTGGAGCAGGTTATAGTTAGTTGTTCAGAGTCAATGACCACAGCTGAGGGTCTTTGGAGTCCAAGTCTAGTGTTCTGTTTATTATCCTTCTTGTTAAGTCATTTTTCAGTCATGTTCGATTCTTCTTGACCACATTTGGGGTTTTCTTGGCAGAGATGCTGGAGTGGTTTGCTGTTGCCTCTTCTAGCTTATTTTACAGATAAGGAAACTGAGGTAAACTTGTTTAAGTGACTGGTCCAGGGTCACACAGCTAGGAAGTATCTGAGGACAGATTTGAAATCAGGAAGATGAGTCTTCCTGGTTCCTAGCCCAGTGCTCTGTCCATTGCATCACCTAGCTGCCCACCTGTTAACTAGAAATTATAACTGTCATCCTCCATCCTGATTTTCTGACAGTCATAATCTGTTGATTTTCAATGATTTATTAGGAATATTATGAAGCTTTCAAAAATAAAACTCATTTCAATTAAGGGAAAGATGTTGTATACACCTCCTTTGAGACAGGTATGTCCTTGGGTATGATAAAATCAAATATGGTGGTGTAACTTCATAAAGACTAAGAAAGACTCTGTCATCTCTAAAGGGATGATAATACCTTTGCCTCCAGAGGTGGGTATCAGGAAAGTACTTTGCATATCTTAAGACACTTTGAAAGGTAAGCAATTATTATTGTGATTTATAACTAAGTCTGTAATCTCCTTGGTAAGGTCACTGTGTCCATTCCTTTCTGTGTCTCTGTTGTCTCTATGTCTCCCTCATCTCTCTCTTTTCTCTCTCTCTCCTTCTCTCTCTCTTTCTATCTCTTCTCTCTCTATCTTTCTCCTCTTTTCTCTCTCAGTCTCTCTCTCTTCTCTTTCTCTCTCTCTCTCTCTCTCTCTCTCTCTCTCTCTCTCTCTCTCTCTCCTTCTCTCTTTCTATCTATCTCTTCTCTATCTTTCTCCTCTTTTCTCTCAGTCTCTCTGTCTTTTCTCTCTCTCTCTCTCTCTCTCTCTCTCTCTCTCTCTCTCTCTCTCTCTCCTTCTCTCTTTCTATCTATCTCTTCTCTATCTTTCTCCTCTTTTCTCTCTCAGTCTCTCTGTCTTTTCTCTCTCTACTCTTTCTCTCTCTCTTCTCTCTCTCTTTCTCCTTTCTCTCTCTCTCTCTCTCTCTCTCTCTCTCCTTCTCTCTTTCTATCTATCTCTTCTCTATCTTTCTCCTCTTTTCTCTCTCAGTCTCTCTGTCTTTTCTCTCTCTACTCTTTCTCTCTCTCTTCTCTCTCTCTCTTTCTCCTTTCTCTCTCTCTCCTTCTCTCTCTCTCTCTCTCTCTCCTTCTCTCTTTCTATCTATCTCTTCTCTATCTTTCTCCTCTTTTCTCTCAGTCTCTCTGTCTTTTCTCTCTCTCTCTCTCTCTCTCTCTCTCTCTCTCTCTCTCTCTCTCTCTCTCTTTCTCCTTTCTTCTCTCTCCCTCCCCCTCACCTCTTTCCCTCCATCCCAAAGATAGACCTGTACCCACATGTTATTATTTTGTACTAGAGCTGGGGGCAGAGGAAACATTGGAGGCATTGAGTTGATTCCCTCCAAATTCCACATTTTCCTGCCATCTACAATAGGTGAAACTGCCTCTTGCAGTTGAATTTGAGCACAGTCTATTTTGATAATTGTGTATTATTATTGTGTAATCATGTTTTCCTAGTATCGCAGCATTGGGTCCTCACCACACCTCTGGGAGATAAGGGCTATTGTTATCCTATTTCCCAGATGAAGAAACTACTGGACACAGAGGTCAAGTGACTTGTCCAGTGCTTCATGGCTAGTAATGTTGGAGGCTGGATTTGAACTCAGGTCTTCCTGACCCTGAGGCCAGTGCTGTACCACCTAGTTGTCTAAAACTGGAGAAGAGGCCCACTATTGAGATTCTTCTCTTATCCTGGTCCCAAATTCATGCTACTTATTCTCTAAAATAATAAATTTAGAGCCCAACACATTCAAATTCCTCATTTTACAGATGGGAGAAACTGAGGCCTAATAGAGATTGAATAACTTGCTAACTGTCACACCGGTACTGCGTCAAAAGCAAGACTAGAATCCAGGTCTTGGACTCCCAAGCTATCCAATTTTAGGGGAAGGGGGAACCTTTGTTTGACCATGTAAAGCAATAAGACTTTCATCAAACACCTCCTTTTCTCTCCCTTAACAACCCCCTGGCCAAGAAAGGACATACACACATAGAAATGGTTGGGGTTCCTGCAGCCATCCCCTACTTCTCTCCTCCCCACTCCCATCTTTAGCCCTGGGGAGGCACGTTTTGTGGCTCTCACTACACCCCCTGCTGAAACCTCAGGTTGA
Organism: Trichosurus vulpecula; assembly: GCF_011100635.1. Taxonomy (NCBI): domain Eukaryota; kingdom Metazoa; phylum Chordata; class Mammalia; order Diprotodontia; family Phalangeridae; genus Trichosurus; species Trichosurus vulpecula. The sequence goes on from NC_050574.1 coordinate 29,402,178, forward strand.
ATTGTTGAAGAGAAAAATCAAAATAGTCTCCCCTCCCCCAGCCCCCACTACCAGGAGCTCTGTCTGCAGAGGTTCCAGAACAAAAGACTGTTTTTTAATTTGTTCTCCATCGGAAACACAGGAGGAGAAAAATCAATGTTTGCTAAATAGGCAAGAAGTCACCACTGCCTCTGTGGGGAAAAAGGCTGATTTCGAAGTGGATTAAATCCCTACCCAGAGGACAACACAGCCCAATTATAAAGTCAACAGAAAAGCTCTGGACTATCTGCCCTGTTAGGTGGAAGCTTCCAGGTCTTGGATGATGGTAAACTGACTTAGGAACTCTAGGGGTAAATTGGCCTGGGACACCATTCTTCAGAGGGTCACCAGAGATGTTAGAAACTCCATCTGTGAGAAATACTCAGGAAGGCACCAACCCCCCTAAAGATCCAAGATTGAATGCAAATAATTTAAAATCAGACTTTGAAAGAGCACTTGATTCACTCAGAGCATGCTATTTCCCATCTGGAGAAAGAAAGCCTTTGTATTTTGAGAAAAGTTAGGGGAAGGGGCCGGCCTAGAGAACCTTAAAATACCTGCTGGAAAATGTAGGCACACGGTAAAAAGGTTAGTTCGACATTTTTCACATTATAAATGGCAGGCATCCCTTCTGAAAACCAGAGGGGACGGAAAAGATTTATTATCTCGATATAGTTTCTACCAAAGGTAAAGGAATTTTCATCAATGCCAAATTCCCCTTCCAACAATTTTCAATAAAGTGTGAAGGAAAGGGCCAGAATGAGACTGGGTCTACAGGAATCCTCGGATCATTGACTATTTGGGTCTGAAAGAGACCCTCAGAGATTTTGAAGTCTGGTCCCTGCAGAACACTGGCCCTTTCACCATGGTGGGCTGATGACCTTCATGCAACTCCCCAAGGAGGGATTTTTAAAGGACAGCAGGTCACATATCCCTGACACCGAGCCATAAAGCAACTGAGACACCAGAATAAAGCAGGCTCTGGCTGTGTCTAGGCACTCAAGGAGGGAGGGAGTTGGTCCCAAACCAGTGCCAGCTGTAACTTCCAGGTGACCCAGTATCCTTCACAGTGGTGTGACTGAAATGATCCTCAGTTCTCTGTGGATTCCTGTGGTGTGGTATTGACATAATTTTAGAATCCTCCAGGGAGGCTCAGAAAAAAGACTTCAAAGTCCTACATAGCTACTCATCAAGGAAATGGGATGACTTCACAACACAACAATAACAACAACACAACAACAGTATACATCAAGTATAAAGCTATGGAAGATAAATCTGGGGCTGAAAACCTTAAGATACTTAGTGGCATCTTGAAGTCAGAGTGATAGGAAGAACACATTGAAGGCTCTTAACACCCATGTAGCACCAGTCTTCATGTACAATTTTGGAACCTGGAGGTGGTCAATGACAATTTTGGAAAAAAGTGTTTGTAATTTGGATTTGGAAAGTGTTGTAATAAAAACCTGTACCATATTAAAGAAATACAGGGCCCATAACCCCAAGGTAAGTACAGAAATAAAAAAGGAAGGAGAAGGAGAAGAAGGAGAAGAAGAAAGAAGAAGAAGAAGAAGAAGAAGAAGAAGAAGAAGAAGAAGAAGAAGAAGAAGAAGAAGAAGAAGAAGAAGAAGAAGAAGAAGAAGAAGAAGAAGGAGAAGAAGAAGGAGAAAGAAGGAGAAAGAGGAGAAGGATGATGATGATGATGATGATGATGACTGTTGAGCAATCTGAAAGCCCCTGATAAATAAGTGAAAAATTTACAGAATTTTCTTGGAATGAGCAGGTATCACTTTACTGATAAATTATAAAAGACAATTACATATAGCTTCATGTATGTACATATTGTCTCCCTGTTAGAAAAGAAGCATCTTTATCAATCTGATGAGTATGAGGAAGAATCTCAGAATTGCTTTGGTTTGAATTTCTTTAATTATTGATGGTTTGGAGCATCTTATATACTATTTATACACATTATATATGTGTATATATATATGTATATATATGTAAATAGATATAGACAGTGTGGATTTCTTCTCTTGAGAACTGTCTGTTCATATCCTTAAACAATTTATCAGTTGAGGAATGGCTCTTATTCTTATAGATTTGAATCAGTTTTTTATATATCTTGGAAATATAATCATTATCAGAGAAACTTGCTGCAAAGATTTCCCTCGAGGTGTTTTCCTTTTAATATTTGTTTTATTGTTTTTAGACATATTAAAAAAGTTATTAAAATTGTCCATTTTATCTTCTGTTATTCTCTATCTCTTGTTTGTTCATGAACTTTTCTCCTATTTATAGATCTGATAGATAATATTATTAGTCTTACTTAATTGTTTTACTTTGTTCCAAGAGACCTCTCACAGAATGCGGTAATCTGAAAATTTTTGCAATGTAAAATCAAAACACATCTATAAGACTTAAAAAAAATTAAGTGGCTCAAGAGTATGGATTATTTTATTCCCTATTAGTCAACAAGTATTTACTAAGTGCTCACTATGTACCAGACACTGTACTAAGTGGGATTCAAAGAAAGTCAAAAACAGTCTTTGCCCTGAAGAAGATCAGATTCTGGGAAGAGAGACAAATTTGTATCTCTAGAACCTAGAACAGCACCTGGCACAGCATAGGCACTGAATAAATGTTTATTGATTGACTGGTTTAGGAATCAAAAATGTTTTACGTCCAAATGGGAAAGACTCAGATCCAAGAATGGACTCAAAAGACCCTTCTTGAGCAGTATACACATGAACTCAACTTACAGAGAAGCATCATCCAAATGGCTGAGTCATGGAGACTTGTTTATAGAAATGAAGAGGTTTCTGATAACAGCTCAGGACCAGGTTATTGTCACCAAAAATTACAGAAAGGTGATCTTCAATGACTTCAATGAAGATTATGTAACATATCAGTACAAGTGGCAGACTTTTGGAACATACTAAAATGGAGAAAGAAAGGATCAGGTGACCAGGATTATAGACCAGAAGGTCACTTATTCTTCATAAAAATGGTAGATATCTGTACCATATATAAATATATACATTATGTAAAAATAAATTAGATACTCTATATTAGAACTGAAGCATCATCAAACACAAAATGGTTGCTTTCCGCTACTTGAACATAACACAGACCCATGAGAATTTTAGAATATACACATACATATACATATGCATATATGCATACATATACATGTGTATCTTTTCCTCTTCCCCCCTCTGTCTCTCCATTCCACATTGTCCTATACGGTCACATAGTTGTGCCAAAGATGCTACAGAAGATAAACTTACACCCCAATATTTTATTCAATTATATGTAGCATTCATTTTCCCTCTGTCATTGTTGTTCAGCTGTTTTCAGTCATGCCAGACCCCATTTGGGCTTTTCTTGAAAAAAGATATTGGAATGGTTTGTCATTTTCTTCTCTAGCTCATTTTTACAGAGGAGGAAACTGAAGCAAATAGGGTGAAGTGACTTGCCCAGGGCCACACAGCTAGGAAGTATCTGAGGCTGGATTTGAACTATCCTCCTGACCCCAGGCCCATTGTTCTATTGACTGTGCCTCCTAGCCACCTCACTTTCTCTACTAGTGCAATATTAAACATAGTGCGATCATTAAACATAAAAGAAGAGTAGTGAATGGTAGCTTGTCTAAGGATTATTTTTGTCCAATCTTGATTGAATATCAGAGGAAAATCATGAAAATAACCATGACAATTGCTAGAACAGCAATAATTGTGATTACAATTCACATTAAATAGTGGTTTAAGCTTTATCTCATGTGACATTTAGGGCTATTATGCTCTCAATTTTGTTGATGAGGAAACTGAGGTCTAAGGATGTCCTGGCGTCACATAGCTAGGACATAGCTACTTCTGAACAAAAATTCATACCCAGGTTGTCCTGAATTCAAGCTCAGCGCTTCTAAATGGAGGCCATGTTTTCAGCCTCAGAGAGCCAAGGAGATGGTACATGGCCAGTATAGTTAGCCAAACTCAATAGTCCAGGCTTCCGTGTCATAGTTTGGAATTTGGAGCTCATATCACTTTGGCCATCCACATGGGTTACTTTCACTTGCTGGTTATCTGGCTGCCATTTTCAAAGGCTGCATGGTGGCTGTTACCTCTCAAGCCAAAGGACATACTCCTCCTTTAATGAGTGCAGTGTTGGACTCACAGTCATTCTTTACACCCCAATTTCTGACTTCATACTAAAGGACATCATCATACACAATCATGTTCCCTCAAATAACCTAACTTTATGGTCCCTCAAACTACTCAATTCCCATGACTTATTCTTCCTTTCTACCTCCTCATCTCAAGCCATTCAGGCAACTCCTCCCAGTAGCTCTTCCTTCATACTGTCTTCCGTTGAAGAGGTGATCTTTTTCCTTGTCAAGGTCAACCCCTCTACATGTACCCTTAATCCAGTCTCTCTTGCCTTCCCCAGCTTTGTCCCTACTGTGATCCCCACTCTCTCTCTTATGTCTCTCCCTATCTACTTGCCCCTTCTTTGCTGCCTACAAAGATACCCACGTCTCCTCCATCCCTTAAAAGACAACTCACTTGATCCAACTCTCTTAGATAGCTATCCTCTCAAAGCTCTCTTCCCCTTCATGGCTAAACTCAGAGCCACCACTCTCTCTTCTTCTGCTTTCCATAGGCATCTCAAAGTTACCATGCACAAAACAAGACTTGTCATCTTTCCCTCCAAAATGACTCCTCTTCCATATCTCCTAATTTCTGGAGAGGGCACCACTTTCTTATTAGCTTTTCCTATGAAAATCTCTAATTCTCTCTCAATCTCAACTCAAGGACTATACCCTATGTGAATACTACTACTACTACTACTAATACTACTACTACTACTACTGCTACAGCAGCTGCTGCTGCTGCTGCTACTACTACTACTACCTAATCTATAGTACTTACTATGTGCCGGGCGCCGTACTAAGCACTTTACAATTATTATCTCATTTACAACAACCCTGGAAGGTAGGTGCTATTACTATCCCTATTTTACAGATGAAGAAACTGAGGCAAACAGAAGTGAAGTGACTTTGTTAGGGTCACCCAGCTCATAAGTGACTGAACTCAGATCATCCTGACTCCAGTTACCTAGCTGCCTTTACTTTTCCTTTTCTTCCCGTTCATCTCACCCCCCCAATTAATTTGCATTACTTTAGTATTTTTTGGGTCTCCTTTAGTAAGTCATTGACTTGTTTTCCATGGTTTTCTCACATCCTTCTCATTTTTCTTCCCAACTTTTCCTCTGCTTCTCTTACTTGCTTTTCCAAATCCTTTTTGAGCTCTTCCATGGCCTGAGACCAGTTCATGTTTTTCTTGGAGGCTTTTGTTGCAGGTTCTTTGATTTGGTTGACTTCTTCTGGCTGTATGTTTTGGTCTTCTCTGTCACCCAAGAAAGATTCCAAAGCCTGGGTCTGAATCTGAGAATTTGCATTGCTTTCTAGTATATTGTATCTCCCAGTAGAAAGTAAACTCTAGGGAACTAAGTGGTATAGTGGATAAGAACACTGGGCCCGGAGTCAGGAAGACCTGAGTTCAAATCGAGCCTCAGACACAGTAAATGTCAGTGACCCTGGGCAAGTCACTTCACCCTATTTGCCTCAGTTTCTTCACCTGTAAAATGAGCTAGAGAAGGAAATGACAAACTACCCCAGTATCTTTGCCAAGAAAACCCCAAATGTGCTTAGGAAAAATCATATATGATTAAAACAATTGAACAAGGAGAAAGTAAGCTCATTGAGGGCAGGGCCAATTCAGTTTTTCTGTTTTGTTAGCATCCTAAGTGACTACCACATAGTAGGAATTTTAATAAATGTTTGATGAATTGAATCGAATCAGTAAATAACAGAGCTGTCAAGTCCCTCAGAGACCAAGTCCAACCTGTTCCTTACCAAGGATTCTGTCTGCAACATCTCATGAAAGTGACCTCATCAGGCTTCACTACAGCTAGGCTTTGGATGTGTTTTTAAAGACCTGGGTTGTCAGAGATGCTTCAAATAATATTTCATTTTGATTGATGTCTTTGGGTTTTATGTCACCTTCATTTCTAAATATATCTCTCCACTCCCCAGGAAGCTATCTCTTTTATCTGTATCCCACCCCCATGGGTGTGAACAAAAACAGATTGCAGAAGAAATGATTAAGAAGAAAGGAAAAGTACAACAATCAATTCAGCTAAACTAGGCAATATATCAATGTGTTTTTGAGTATAAGTGGGCCCACAGCCTCCTACCCTTGCAAAGAAGGGAGGCAGGGAAATTTTCTCTTTTCTTCACTGGGAAGGGATGACAACTTACTTTTTTATTTCCCCCTCAAAGTAAAAACTTTCTAAGGTGTCTGTTATCAATATTAAGATGATGAACAGAGTGTGAAATGCCCCAGTAGTGGGAATACCATCTCTGAATCCAGGCCAAAGGTATAGGGTCATAATGAAGTCACATGGCCAGTTCTTTGCTCATGAATATCCCACAAATCCAGCTAAGCAAACAGGGCCCTACACAGAGTGCCAATTGTCCCCTCCAGCTGGCAGCTTGGCGGGCTGCCTTGGACGGTACACCATCCTGCCCTTTGGGGAGGTTATGAAAAGTTTACTAATGAAAAACACTGCCATTTCCCTGGGCTATGCCGCAGTGCGATCAGCCCCTGGACTGAGCGGAAAGTCTGAAGCCCGGGCTGCTCTTGCCTCCCCCCAACCTTGCTCTTCACCCCATCAGAAGCCTCTCTCTTGGATTTGTTTACAAATCCTTCTAACTTGGTCCATCAGTGTCAATCTTGTTTGCTGCTGCTGTTTATTTTATGTTCTCTAAATATTTAAAACCACCTCCAAAAAATTAAAAGGGGAATTTTTTTAAAAGGCTGTGTTGTTTCCCCACTTGTTGGTCCCGGACGACCTCATGCCACAGAAACCTGGAACTGATGGCCAGGAGGGCAGCAGGCCGGCTGCTTGCTCAGGGCACCCAGAATCCTCTGGGTCTTGGCCACCTTTCCAAAGAAAATAGCGGCAGAATGATCCTATTGACGATTACCAGAAGATCCATTCGGAAATAAAGCTCCCTCGGCCTCCTGAATGAGGGTGAGAGGGGGAGTCAGCTGCAGGCAGGCCTATTTTTAGAGGCATATAAACACACCGATCCAAAGAAACTCCATTCCCAAACTCAGTAATAAGTTATAAACTAATCTAATCCAATTCTCTTTAAAGGCAAGATATTACATTTTGGATTTTTACATTTTCCCACATCATTTTGCCAATGGTTTGGCCCCGCTGGGTATCATATGTGAAACTTTTATAATTTTTTTTCATTCTGTTAGCATTTCATGCCCAGAGTTGCTGGACTTTGTGATTCTAGGAAGCTAGTGGTGTGTGTGTGTGTGTGTGTGTGTGTGTGTGTGTGGTGGGGCAGCATTAGAAGACTCTCCTAGATTCAGTTCAGTTAATTTAATACTGGTCTATTGTCTATTATCAGCTGATAGAACAATCAAAAGGCAGCCAACTCTTGCTGTCAGACAGTTTACATTCTGTAGGGGGACATATGATCATGGAATTATGGAATTCCTGATCCAGAACTGGAATGGACCTCAGGTGTCATTTATTCTGTCCCGCTTATCTTACAGATGGGGAAGCAGAGGCCCAAGGAACATGTGATTTACTCAAAATCACACAAGTAGTAACAGAGAAAGGATAATACATTCGCGGATGAAGATAACACAAAATAATAAATAAATGCCTATGAGAAGCACATACACAGTGGTCCGTTAGATTGGAAGCTCCTTGATGGCTGGGATTGTCTTTTGTCTCTTTTTGTATCCCTAGCACACAGTGCCTGGCACATAGTAGGTGCTTAATGAATGTTTATTGGTTCAAAGTTGGAAAGGCTATTACTAGGTTTGTAGTGGGGGGCAGGTGAGAATCAAGAAAGACTTTTCAGAGCCTCTGAAGGGTGCTAATTAAAGAATGGGCAGTCATTCAACAGACAATGGAATGGAGGGAAGACATTTCAGGTATAGGGTACAGTGAGAGCAAAGGAGGGAAAATATAGAATATGTTCTGGGACCATGAAATGTCCATTATAAAATGTCTTACCATATCTCCCTTCTCTCAGTAAAGAGATGAGGGACCATCGAAGTAGAATTCACAATATTTTCAGGCATTGTCTCCAGGGTTGGTTGGCTGTATTTAATGTGTTCCTTTGTCAGGAGGAAGGAAGGGTTCAATTGTTGGGGAGGGGTTAAGTGGAAATAACTCATGGGATAAAAACAAAAATCAAGAATGAAATTTTTATCAATCAAGAATTCAGAAATCATTTATTATGTTCGTACTTTGTGTCAGGTACTGGGTTAAGTGCTAGGAATACAGAGACAAACACAAAACAGTCACTGCCCTCAATTTTATTTTTAGAAGTAATAAATGTTTTATGAATTCATTTTTATTTGTACAACATATCCATCTCCCAGTAATTTCTGTTGCCATAAAAGAAATAACGGTGCAGTAAAAGGGAATAATAAACAATAGTGACTAACAAATAATTATTAATAACAAAAATAGCTGACATTTATATGGCTCTTTAAGGTTTACAAAATGCGTTATCTGATTTGATCCCTACAACAACCCTATGAGATGAGGAACGTTTCACCCCCCTTCTTCTCCCACCTCTTTACCAAGAGGAAGAGGGCATATTCCGACATCATTTATTTGGAATCAACATTGACAGTTACATTTACTCTTCATCCTGTTCTTTTTAACGCCGTTTTCATTTGTATTGTTGCTATTATTTATTTTGTTCTCCCGGATCAGCTTTCTTCAAGCTGCATCAGTTCATACAAATCTTCTCTCATTTCTCTGAATCTTTATTATTAACTATTCCTCACGGTATGATTAAATTCTTCTATATCTCTATGCCCTAGTTGTTCAACCATTCTCTAAATGAATGGTGTGGGGTGGCTAGGTGGCACAGTGGACAGAGCCCTGGACTTAGAATCAGGAAAACTCACCTTCCTGAGTTCACATCTGGCCTCAGACACTTATTAGCTGTGTAACCCTCAGAAAGTCACTTCACCCTGTTTGCCTCAGTTTCCTCATCTGTAAAATGAACTGGAGAAGGAAATGGTAAACGACTGCACTATTTTTGCCAAGAAAACTCCAAATGGGGTCATGGGGAGTAGCACACGACTGCAAAAGTAGCAACAACAAATGAAGGGTACCTAATTTGTGTCTTATTTCACTTTCCTCACTAATACAGTTTGGCTAGAACATAAAGTGAATGTGGGACAGCCGTAGGAAATAAGACTGAAAAAATGAGTTGAAGCCAGATTATGAAGGGCTTCAAATGCAAGGTTCTACATTTTATACTTTGTTCATTAGGTGGCAGGGAATGACTACAATGCTTTATTTATTTAACATTCATTTTTAAAAGTTTTGAGTTCCAAATTTTCTCCCTCCCTCCCACCCATTCCCCACCTATTGAGAAGTCAAGCAATATGATATCAATTTTACATGTGAAATCATGCAAAGTATTTCCATATTAGTCATGTTTCCAAAAAAACAAGAAAAATTTAAAAAGTGAAAAAAAAAAACATGCTTCAATCTGCTCTCAGAGTTCACCAGTATCTCTTTGGAGGTGGATAGCATTTCTCATCATAAGTTCTCTGGAGTTATCTTGGACCATTGTATTGATGAGAGTAGCTGTCATTCACAGGTGATCCTCCTCCAATATTGTTGTTACTGTGTACAATAATCTCTTGGTTCTGCTCACTTCAGTTTGCAACAGTTTATAGAAGTCTTTCCAGGTTTTTCTGAAACCCTCCCACTTGTTATTTTTTTTATAGCACAATAGTATCCCATCACAATCATATACCACAACTTGTTCAACCATTCCCCATTTGATGGACTTCTCCTCAATTGCCAATTATTTGCCACCGCAAAAAGAACTTCTAAAAATATTTTTGTATGTTTAGGTCATTTTCCTTTTTCTTTGATCTCTCTGAGGTACAGCCTTAGTTGTGGTATTGCTTAGTCAAAGAGTATGCGCAGTTTTATAGCCCTTTGGGCGTAGTTTAAAATTGTTCAGAATGGTTGGATCAATTTACAACTCCACCAACAGGGCATTAGTGTCCATGCCCCTCCAGAATTTGTCCTTTTTCCTTTTCTGTCTTAATAAAGTGAAGTATTTTAGAAAGAATGGCACCTGTGTGCTTGATCTGTGTCTGAAGAAGAAAAGTTTGCCGGTATGAAGGATGAATTAGTAAGGAGAGATTAAGTGCTGGGATATTTGTGAGACTTTTTGTAGGCTATTATGATAGTAGATAGATAGATAGATAGATAGATAGATAGATAGATAGATAGATAGATAGAACATTTATTAAGCATATAGCTGGGTGGCAATGAGGGCCTAGACTAGGATGCTGGCTGTGGGAACAAAGAGGAAGGGATGGATCCTGGAGATGTTGCTCATCGATAATCTCCTAGACTTGCCTAATGATTGGATGGTGGATGTGAGAGGGGTTAGTCAAAGACAGCTGTAAGGTATTAAATATGAGGACCCAGAATTTAATCCACAATTTGGGCTTTGATCACTGGAGAAGAGAGATTAGGGAGCTCATTTCACATTGGCATACTTTCATTTGGATAGCTTGATGGGTGGAGAATCTAACCAGTTTCTTTCGTTTTCCCAAACAACATGGAAGAGAAGAATATCAAGACAGAAGGAAACACAGGCAAGCCCAGGAACAGCAATAGCTGACATTTTTCAAAGCACTGCATTTTATGAACAATTTTTTCTATGTTGTTTTCTATGAAAACATTTCTATGTTATCTCATTAGTTTCTCATAACAACCATGTGAGTGTTCACTATTACTGCCATCTTTTGCAGATAATGTTGTGTAGAATGTGGGATTTGAACCCAGCTCTGTCCTGACTCCATATTAGGCTCTCTTGAGAATCTTTTTCCCAATTCCTTAGTCTAAAAGGGAGATGCCTCAAGCACCACTCAATTTGGGAAACTAGAGAAGAAAAAGTGAAGGGGATAGGGTTGGGAGTAGATATCTCCTGGGTGGGAATAGCAGACGTTCATGGAATAATAGAACTTCAAATCCAGAAGAGACCTCAGGGGCCATTTTGTCCAACCAGACCTTGCAAAGAATCCTCTTTACAACACACCCAACAAAGATCATCCAGCCTCTACTTGAAGACCTCCAATGAAGAAAAGTTGTCCGCCTCTAGGGGCAGTTCATGTCCACTTTGGACAGCTTTAATTATTAGAAACGATAGCGACAGAATCTGTCCCTTTATAACTTTCACCCATTGATCCTGGCTCTACCCTCCTGAGGCCAAACAGAATAGGTCTAATCCCTCTTACAGAAGATGGCCCTTCAAAAATAGTCATAAAGTGAGAAGGGACCTCAGAGGTCATTTAGTCCACCCCTCATAAGAAAACTGAGATCCAGAGACATAAGGCACAGACAATTATCATACATTATCCCCAAGTCTTCTCTTGTTCAGACTCAACATCCATAATTCCTTCAAGCAATTCTTATATGGCATGAGTTTGAGAACTTTTGCCATCTTGGATACCTTCCTTTGAAGATTCTTCAACATATTAATGTCCTTCCTAAGCTGTGGTTACCAGAACTAGACATCATATCCTATGTGTAGCCTGACCAGACAGGGTACAGGTGGATTATCTCCTCATTTATGGAAGTTTTTCCTCTCTTAATTGACTAAAAATAACAATGTTGACTCAGAATGAGCTTGCAGCCCATTAACAATCCCAGATTGTTTTCAGATAAACCATGGTCTCGCCTTCCCTCCTCCAACTTTTACTTCTGTTGGCATTGCAGGGAACAGCATGGAAAAGGAGAAAGGAAATCAAAGCCAACAGAAGCATCCACCACCTTCTATCTCCCTAGACTATTTTGTCTGCATTTCTTCTTTCCTCTCACCACATTCTATTTTGTATAAAATATTTTTTTTTCTATATGCTATACTCCTCTTTAGATAGCAAGCCCCCTGAGGACAAGAAATATACTATTTTCTATTTTTTTATACTCAGCACTGGGGACAGCACCCTGAGTGCAACAAAATGTTGGATGTGAATTTGAAGGCTGTTTCTACTGACTTCCTATTGTCTGTAGCATCAAATATGGACTCTATTTGGCAGTTAAATCCATTTGTGCCCTGATTCCAATCTACCTTCACATCCTTATTACATGTTTCTCCCTTTCACACGTTCTTCAGTTCAACTGAAATGTCCTTGCTGTTTTTCTTATGAGATACTCCATCTCCTCTCTCCATGCTGTCGCACTGGCTGTACCTGTTGGCATTGCAGGGAACAGCATAAAAAAAGGAGAAAGGAAATCAAAGCATCCACCACCATCTACCTGGAATGCATTCCCTCTTTACCTTCTCTTTTTAGAATCCCTTGTTTCAAAGCTCAACTCAAATCAAATGTCAATTTTTCCCTGAAACTTTTTTCTTTTCTTTCTTCTTTTTTTTTAATCTTCCTTAACTGAAAGAGGAAGACCCTTAGAGTTTCTGGCCAGAACAGAGAGTGAGGCTGAGGACTTTGAGAATCTCTGACTCATTTTAATCCAATTCACATGCAAATCAAGACATTACCTTAATTGTTAGTGTTTCTCTCCTCCCATTCCAATTAGCATGTTTATTTTGTATATGTAATGGGACACTGGCCCAATCCTGGACACTGGACACTGGACCTCCATTGGCCAGTTCCTTGTTACATATACATTTACACGTATACACATTGTAGAATGTAAGATCCTTGAGGTCAGGGACTGTTTCACTCTTGTCGATTTATCTCTGGCACCTGGTGCAAAGTAGGTTCGAATTTAGGGTTAATATTAGGGTTAATTTAGGGCTCAATAAATACGCCTTGATTTGTCGATTGATGGATCAAATTCCTTTGAATAATCTCCCTCTGGACAAGAGCTGGGCTTTGTAAGTTCCAGTCTCCAGGCAGGCATCTTTTCATGTTGGTATTAATTTGAAAAGTGGAAGGCACATTTCTTTCACAAAATAGGACTCGAGTTTGGGTATCAATGCCCCTAACCACAATACTCATAGCCTCTGACCACCAAAGACTCTTCCATCCTAGGCTGCAATTTGATCAGTGACCCTATTTGCAACATTCATTTCTGGATAAGGACAGCTTCTTGCAAGCAGAAATTGTTTCTTTCTTGTATTTCCAGTGCCTGGCATATACCCAGAATTTAGCCAGTACTTGATTAGAGGGAACTTTCAGGAGAACTCCCTCCACTATTGAAGGTCAATGCTTTTCTCTATGACATATTTTACAGAGTCACCTAGAGTGCTAAGAAGTTGTGACTTATTCAAGATCAAGCAGCCATTACATGTCAAAGGCAGGGCTTGAATTCAGGTCTTTCTAGGTTTGAGGCTAGTTCTCTGTCAGATAGATAGATAGATAGATAGATAGATAAAAGATAAATAGATAGAAAGATGTATGGATGGATGAATGGATGGATGGATAAAGAGATGGATGGTTAAATGGATAGGTATAGCCATGGATCTATAGCTATAGATTAGAGAGATATAGCTATAGATATATAGATATGGGTAGATGGATAGATATATGTATAATATGTATATATATGTTTTATATGTGTATATATGTTTATATATTTACATATAATTTTAAATACATAAATATATGGTTGTTGTCCTTCATTCTCAAAGAGGACTAAAATGACATCACTATGTTGGGATTAAGGTATGATGTGTCCAACTGTGTCTGATCAGACCAATATGAGCTCAGAAGACTGTACTACAGGTTGGGCACAGATAGTCCACATGAATATTTGGAGTGGAGATGTCTTTAAATTTATGCATCTCATGTTTCTTTTGAGCTACTGCAATTCTGCTTTTTACACAGAGCATGGAGCCTTCTTTGATATGGACACACCATGCTGGGTGGTCCTGTGCCAGTCACATGTCACCCATGTCACACAATCAATTCTGAAGTTCTTCAGAGAGACCTTGAAAGCATCCTTGTATTGCTTCTTCTGACCACCATGTGAGTGATTGCTTTGTGTAAGTTCTCTATAAAATAGTCTTTTAGGTAAACATACATTTGGCATTCAATCAATATGTCCAGCCCATCAAAGCTGCACTCTCTGCAACAGAATTTGATTGCTTGATCATTCAGCTCCAGAAAGGACCTCAATGTCTGGTGCCTTATCCTGTCAGGTGATCTTCAGAATCTTTCTGAGACAATTCAAATGGAAGTGATTCAGTTTCCTGCCATGGTGCCGTCATACTGTCCAGGTTTCACAGGCATACACAGGTCAGCACAATGGCTTTGTAGACCTTCAGTTTGGTAGTCAATCTAATACCTCTTCTCTCCTACACTTTCCTTTGGAGCTTCCCAAATGCTGAGCTAGCTCTGGCAATGCGTAGACCAACCTCATTATCTATGTGTACGTCCCCGGAAAGTATACTGCCAAGGTAAATGAACTTATCCACAACATTCAAAATTTCTCCATTTGCTGTAACTGATGGTTCCACATATGGATTGTGCAGTGCTGGCTGGTGGGGAAACTTGGTTTTATTTGTTATTTTATTTGTTAGTCCAAAATTAGCACAAGCAGCAGAGAATAAATTCGTACTTTGTTGCCTCTCAACCTCAGAGGTGCCTTAAGGGGGTGAGGAGGAAGGGAAAGTCAAATTGTTTTCTTGGCCATAATTACCATTTTCTTTCCTTTTAAAAATATTTATTATTCATTTACTTTTAACATTCATGGGTCTTCCCATGTTTTTTATGAAACCATTCCCCCTGTCATTTCTTATAGCACAATAGTATTCCATCACAATCATATGCCGCAACCTGTGCAGCCATTGTCCAATTGATGAGCATCCCTTCAATTTCCAATTATTTACTGCCACAAAAAGAGCTTCTATAAATATTTTTGTACATACAGATCCTTTTCCTTTTCCTTTTATCTCTGGGCTATAGGCCTGATAGTAGTGTTGCTGGGTCAAAGGGTATGCACAGTTTTATAGCCTTTTGGGCGTAGTTTTAAATTGTTCTCTAGAATGGTTGGGCTGGTTCACAACTCTATCAATGGTGCATTCATGTATCTGTTTTCCCATCCAGCACTTGTCATTTCTAATAGATGCGAGGTTTCTCCAACTGATAGTGATTAGAACATTTTTTTCATGTGGCTATAGATAGCTTTCATTTGTTCTTCTGAAAACTTCCTGTTTATACCCCTTGACAATTTATTAATTGGGGAAGGGCTTTTATTTTTGTAAATTTGACTCAGTTCCCCATATTATTTGAGAAATGAGGCCTTTATCAGAGAAACTGTGTATAAAAATTTTTTATATTGCTTTCCTATTGTACCTTTTAGCAAAATGTCATTTCCCTGCTTATCTCTTTTAATTACATCTATTTTTGCTTTTGTGTTATCTGAAATCATGATTCCTACCGCCTGCCTTTTTTTTTACTTCAGCTGAAGCATAATTGATTGTGCTCCAGTTCCTTATTTTAACTCTGTGTGTGTCTTTCCATTTCAAGTGTATCTCTTATAAGAAACATATTGTTGGATTCTGGTTTCTAGTCATTTTGCTATCCACTTCCATTTTATGAGTGAGCTCATCTCATTCACATTCATAGTTCTGATTGGTAACTGTTATTTCTCTCCATCCTATTTTCTTTTATCCTTCTCTCTTGTCTTTTCATCAGAAATGCTTGAAAGTCCTATATTTCATCAAATATCCATTTTCTTCCTGAAAGATTATAGTCAGTGTTGCTGGATGGGTGATTCTTGGTTGTAGTCCTAGCTCCTTTGCTTTCCAGAATATCATATTCCAAGTTCTCTGCTCCTTTAATGTGGAAGCTGTTATATCTTGTATGATCCTGACTGTGGCCACATTATATTTGAGTTGTTCCTTTCTAGCTAATTGCAATGTTTTCTTCTTGATGTAGGAGCTCTGGAATTTGACTATAATAGTTCTGGAAGTTTTCATTTTTGAATCTCTTTCAGAAGGTAATTGATGGATTCTTTCCATTTCTATTTTACTGTCTGATTCTAAGATATCAGGGCATTCTGCTTTGATAACTTCTTTAAATATGATGTTTAGGCTCATTTTTTTATCATGGCTTTCAGGCAGTCTAATAATTCTTAAATAGTCTCTTCTCAATCTCTTTTCCAGGTCACTTTTTCTGATGAGATATTTCACATTTTCTTATTTTTTTAAAAAATTCTTCTGATTTTGTTTTATTTTTTTCTTGGTGTCTCATAAGGTCAGTAGCTTCTAGTTGCTCAATTCTAATTTTTAAGAAATTCTTTTCTTCAGTCAGCTTTTGTGTCTTTTTTCATTTGGCCAATTTTGCTTTTTAAGTGGTTCTTTAATGAATTTTTGTAGCTCTTTTACCATTAAACCAATGCTATTTTTTAAATATTTTATTTACTTCAGTATTTTTGTGCCTCTTTTATCAAGCTGGTAATTCTCTTTTCATCATTTTCTTGCATCACTCTCAGATCTTTTCCCTCTACTACCCTTATCTTGTTCTTTAACTCTTCCAGGAATTCTTTTTGTTTTTGGAGGTGAAGGGGGGAGGCAGGGCAATTGGGGTTAAGTGACTTGCCTGAGGTCACACAGCTAGTAAGTGTATCAAGTCTCTGAGGCCAGATTTGAACTCAGTTCCTCCTGACTCCAGGGCCAGTCCTCTATTCACTGTGCCACCTAGCTGCCCCATCTTCCAGGAATTCTTGTTGGGCTTTTTAGCGTTTTTCCTTTGAGGCTTTGGTTTTAGCTATTTTCACATCATTGTCTTCTTCTGAGTTTGTGTCTCGGTCTTCCCTGCCACTACAGCCGCTTTTTATGGTCAAGTTCTTTTGTTGGCATCATTGCTTACTCATTTTCCCAGTCTATTTCTTGACTTTGAACTTTTTCTTAAAGTTAGGACCTTGTTCACTTGGGCACGGGGAGGCACTGTCCAAAGTTTCTTCAAGTATTTGAGGGGCTGTCATATGGAAAGGAGACTAGCCTTATTCTTTTTGGCTTCAGGAGGTAGGACAGGGCTAAGAACAGCAAGAGTAAGTTGCAGAGGCAAATTTAGGCCTCGTAACATGGAAAAACATCCAGACAACGAGGCTACCTCAGATGGTAGTGAACTCCCTTTCCCTTTAAAAATATTATTTCATTTTTATTGCCACAAAAGCCTTACAAAGTAGGTGCTGTTATTATCCTCACTTTACAGATGAGGAAACTGAGGCAAACAGAGGTTAAGTGACTTGACATGGAGCTGGTAAATATCTGAGGCTGGGCCAGAATGAAAGCTTTCCTGATTCCAGGCTCAGTGCTCTGTGCACTGAGCACTGGTGTGGTTCCAGAGGCTCACATAGACCTTACACAGACGACCACACTCAGGCTGCCACCTAGCTGCTTTTTACTTGTCAGGAAGGTTATAGAAAAGATCCCTGTTCAGGTAAAGGTTGTATTATATATATATGACCTCTGAGGTCCTTTCCAGCTCATAGATCTTAAAATTCTGCAACCCCAACTTTTTATGCATCACTTTGGGCTGGCAGAGGGGAAACTTAGAACTTGGATTCATGCCAAATAAAGAAGGCCAAACTTTGCCCTCTTCCTCCTGAAAATTAAAACCCTTCCATAAGTTGACTTAGGGTTTGATTTCTTTAATTTCAAAATCTCTCCCTGGCTCATTGCCTCCTTACCTCACCCCTCCAAGGGCTTGCTCCAATATAACCGTCTCTCAACCTGGCTCCAACCAACCTTTCCAGGCATATTCCACATTCCTCCCCTTCATGTACTCTACAATCCAGCCAAATCAGCCTCCATGTTGTTTCTCACACTGACATTCCATCTTCAACCTCTGTGTGTTTGCACAGGTTTCCCTCATTCCTGGAATGCATTCTGTCTTCACCTCTGCCTCTGAGAATCCCTACCTTCCCTCCAAGCTTAGCCCAGAAGTCATCTCCTTTTGCTCCTGTCTCACCTCAAAAATGGCCTGGTATTTATTTATTATTCTGATCTGTGTACCTGTTGTCACAACCAATGGAACATAAGTTCCTTGAGGGCAAGGATTATTTTATCTTTGCTGTTGAATCCTCAGCATCTAGTACATAGGAGAAGCTTAAGAAATGTTTATAGACTGAGTGAATATAAAAATATCCTTCTGCTCTCGGAAAGATCTAAAAGAAAAAAAGATAGAATCAAGACTCAGACAAAAACCCAGGCTTTCCTTGATCACATATTTGGGGGGAAATGGTTCCCTCTTGTCATCTGAGCCTGAGTGTGGTCATCTGTGTAAGTCCTATGTGAGTCTCTAGAACCACACCAGATTCCTCTTTGTCATCTGGAACTCTTGGTTTGTTTATTCCTGGTTTTTAAAAAAATCATCCCAAAGCCTATAGCCAACTTTGGGAGAAAATAAATGTGAGAAGTGGTTTGACAACCACAGGTGTGCCAATCCAAGTTCATTGAATCTTTTGCATCTCACTAGGGCAAAACTCACTTCCAAAGACAAGGGTTGTCCAAACCCTGTTGGCTACAGAGGCCCAGTCTATATGGCACAGAGCTTGGTGGGGGATTGGCGGTTACCTAGTGAGGCTGATCTATGTAGACAACTCATGATGATCAAACCACGAAGCTTGGAGAGAGCTCTCTTTATGACCTTGGACAAGCTGTTCCACCTCTTGGGTCCTCAGTTTCTTCATCTGGAAAATAAATGGGTTGAACGAGGAGGTCTCCGAGGTTCCTTCTGGTTCTGAATCTACAACTCTATGCTCTCTCATCCTCCTGATAATGATGCATGCAGCTGTTGGGAATGGCAGAGAAGAAAGTCTTAAAGCGTGATAACGGGAAGCTATTATTAGCGTTACTGTGGTTGTTGTTGTAATAACACAGTTGTTGTTGTCGTTCGTCCTTCATTCTCTAAGAGGACCATGACTTCAGGAAGATGATGTCCTGACTTGCAGGTGAATTGGATTTAAGTGAGGGAGGGCTGTGCAAAGTCACCAGCCTCACTTTCTCCTCTGGGGCCATCTGGGTCCAGTGGCCAGATATTGATCAGGATGACTAAAGATGGCCCCTAAAACACATGTATTCCCCAATACAATGAATATTGGGATCAGGAAGATGAGTTCAAATCCCCACCTCAGACGCTTACTTAATGTGTGATCTTGTGGTATAGTACTGCATAAGATAGGTTTGGAATCAAAGGACATGAGTTCAAATCCTGGCTTTGCTCTTTACTACTAGGCTATCTTTAAGCCTAGTTTCAAATCTATGAACCTTCCTGAGTTCCAGTTTCCCTGTGTGAGCTTAGTCACATCACTTCCCATCTTGGGGACTCAGTTCTCTCACTAGAAAATGAAGGGCTAGGACTAGAAGAATGCTGAGGTCCCTTTGAGCTAAAAATCCACGAATGCTCCTGAGCCACAGTTTCCTTTTCCCTGTATGAGCTCAGGGAATTCATTTCCTCCTTTCTGGATCTCTGTTTCCTACTTTGTAAAATGGGAAGATTAGACCAGATGCCCTCTGAGGTCCCTTTGAGCTTCAAATCTATGAACTTTCCTTATCTCTAGTTTTCTCCTGGAAAAAAGGGTGTTAGCAGCAGCATCTATGATGCCTGCCACATGGTAATCACTAAATAAATGCCTTTTGTTTGATTGATTGACTGACTTACAGGGCTGTTGTAATGCTCAAATGGGATGGTGTATATCAAGTTATTTACAAACTCAAAGCATTTTCCATTGAAGACTCCTTCCTTACCCCCTCCCTCCCTTCCTTTCTTCCTTCCTTCCTTCCTTCCTTCCTTCCTTCCTTCCTTCCTTCCTTCCTTCCTTCCTTCCTTCCTTCTTTCCTTCCTTCCTTCCTTCCTTCTTTCCTTCCTTCCTTCCTTCCATTCTATCCCTTACATAAGTATCTTGTATGTCTAACCTTGAGGAACCACTACTAGACTCATAAGGACTGAAATACTATGCTCACTCCCCAGATTTATACTGGTTTTTATCCAGGCAAGCTGTTTTGATTGGGTTCAGTACTGAGGAACCTGGCCTTAGACAGGTCTAGGTTCCCTTTTCTCACTCTCTTTGGCTCATTTAGTCCCTCACCCTGGTGCCACAGGTTCAGTTTTACTTATGGCTCACATCTAGGGTTTTCCCCTCAAAAGGAGGACCCTCCTATGTACAATATGAGTCAGGTCCGGGATAGAAACACAAACCCTACACACAAATAGGACAATCAACATAAAAGACTCACAAACACTCATTTGACCAAAGCAAAGCACCTGAACACACATACTCTTATAATCTGCTAAGAAGCTGATATTTAAATCTTATCAAAACATAAAGCAATTTGTAGGATTGATAATTAAGCATGTTACTTTCACCTCTGCTTGGCACTGTCCTAATCATCCATCCTGGTATGTCTGCTGCTAAAATGGATGGGCTTAGGCCGGTCCTCTTGTTGGGGTCTATCCTTTATGTTGAAGCTTCCTCTTCTGCCAGCCAGCTTTTTACTGGACACAAGACATTCTGACCTCAAGATCTCTTGAGTTAATAAGGTTGCCTCTTATCCTGGACAATTTCATTTCAGGATACTCTTTTGTCTAAACACAAAAGAGGCAGTCAGACATGGCCACATGAGTGAAGTCGACATGATGTTGGGCTGATGAAAGACTTGTCCCTCTGAATCTGTCACTGGAGTCACATGATGCCTGGAGAATCAAAAGAAAAAGAGCAGAAGACCAGTCAGAGACCATCACTTTATTTAACATGCATGGTACCCCATACCCCACTGCTGCTATCATGGTACAAGAAGAGATCTAATGGATCACTCAAGGAGTGCCAGCCACATCATTCTAAAACACCAAATCTTTCTAGCACTGGACCATCATATGGCCAGAAACAGACAAGGAGTTTTTCATCCCCTAAAGGCCCAATCAGTGACTTATCACGTACTTGGAGGGGGTGTCTCCAGAAATTTCTAGAGGAGCTCTGGGTATAGACTTTCTGGGAGAGTCTCTATAGGCCTTCTCACCCTCACTACATATGTACTATTTATATCAATATTGGCTCTTAAATTAGAATGTAAGCTCCTTGAGGTTGGCATTTCTCCCTTTTTTCTTTTTTATCTCCACTATTTAGCACAGTGCCTGGCTCATAGTAATTACTTAATAATATTTGAAGGTTGATTGACTGATGTGAGTTATTACCATTAGCAGGATGATGATGAAGAGGAGGAGGAGGAAGAGGATGATGATGATAGCAACATGGTACAGTGGATGGAAAGCCAGTCTCAAAGTCAGAAAGACTTGGATTCAAATTCTGCTGCAGACACATCCTGGCTATATGACCATGAGTATGTAATTTAAACTCTTGGTACTCTAGAGAGCTCTGTAAGACTCTGAATTGAAGAGAAGGGGCCTATCTACATTGGTAGAATGGGTTTCTTCACTGAGAATTTCCCTAAACTTGTGGTATCATCATCAACCTTATCATCACCATCACTATTGTCACTGTCATCATTAATATCATACATAATTATTATACAATATTAGCATTTTAGGCATCCAATAAATATTTATCTAATGAATAAATTGTTTATAATTATTATTTTTGTTGTTTGTTGTTGAGCTGTTTCAGTCATGTACAACTCTTTGTGACCCCATTTGTTGTTTTCTTGGCAAAGATACTTGAGTGGTTTGCTATTTTCTTCTCTAGCTTATTTTACAGATGAAGAAACTGAGGCTAACAGGGTGAAGTGACTTGCTTAGGGTCGCATAGGTAGTAAGTGTCTGAGGTTGGATTTGAACTCAGGTCCTCTTGACTCCAGGGCCAGTGCTTTATCTATTGTGCCACCTAGCTGCCCATAATTATTATATACTACAAATAATAATGATGATGACCATGATGACAATGACAACAGCCATTTTGGGAGGATCCTTCCCTGTTGACCCTTTCCTCGAAATGTAGTGACTTAAGGCCCACTCTGCCTGGCCCACTCCTATGCTGATGAGCATCATTCTGTCATTTTCCTATGTGAATTATTACAAAATAAGAATTCCAAAACCTCAGGGGTGGAAGAAACCTCAGTGGCCACTTGATCCATTTCATACATCAAAAATTATTACCTATCAGGATCAGAGCAGCAAGCCCAGAATGGACCATTTCAGCAGATCATGTGTGATTATTTTGAAAAAAAAAACCAGTAATAACACCTTTTTTTCCAATCGCCCAAAGTGGGGAAGCAAAGCTTGATGGGGAGAACATGAGTGAATTTGGTTTGGAAAAAAATTCCTAAACGTGGTATGGGGGAAGGAATGTTGGATGTGAGTTAGAAGTCTTGGAGTAGAATCCGTCTCTGTCACTTTCCATATCCATATATCCATACAGTAGTCATGTTTCCCCTCTAAGCCTCAGTTTCTCCATCTATAAGATGAAAGACTTGACCTGGATAGTCTCTAGTAGTCCTTCTGGCTCCAACATTCTGTGATACTGAGTTTTGTTCAGCCTGGTTCTGAGGGCATCAGCCCAGTAGCTTGGCTCTGGTTCCAACAGAGGAGACTCATGATGTTATGAAAGTACATAGGTTTTGGGGTCTAGGTGGGAGTGAATGATATCACAATAGATGCTCAGATGCCCATGGTCAGACTGAGTTGACTACCTTCCAATTTGGATTGGATTGTAGAAAAATGAGGAGGATCACTGTAAAAGATATCCACAGTTTCGTTTCAGACTAGCAAGTAGGTCTTTGCCTGTCTTCCAGGGACACCCTCCCTTTTCTGTTCCTCTTCTCCACCTCAACCTCCTCTCCATGCCACCTTTACCTGGGCCACCTTCCAAGTTCAACTGGATCCACTGGTCTTATTTCAATTGGTGACCCTGAGCATGGCATGAAAAATGATAGCTCTCACTCTCACCAGGAGGAGGACCCACTGGTGCTAGATGAACGTATAGAATTCCAGTGTTTACTGCATCTCCTGGGTACTCCCCTGTCAAAAAATTCTTGAATTCCCACCATTAGATTGGATTGGTGCCTTCTTCCAACCCAAATTTTGGGGCAAAGGAAAGGGTAGTATAAAAAACAGATCACACCCACATTTCCTTGTGTATCCAGCTTACACGGGTAGGAATAGCCAATGTCTTTTAAGGCTCTAATGCCTTCTCAGAATTCCCACCCCCTTTGCATCTGTGATTTCACCAGTGTAGAGAACTCCCAGTATGGAAATGCCTTCCACTGATGCAAATAGACAGATCGTCAGCAACTTAGGATTTAAAGAATTTCCTGGGATGCTGAGAAGTGACTTAGCCCATGGTCACACAGCTAGTATGGGTCAGAGATGGGACTCCAAGGTTACCCCTTTATCCACTAATCCTCACTGTCTCTTCGCATATCTTCTCTAAAAGACTTTCTGGAGTCAAAGAGGTAAAAACAGTGTGTAGAGTGGGAAAAGCTTTGGAATTGGAGTCGGAGACCTTGGCTTCAGATTCTGACTCTGCCACTTACTGCCTATGTGACCCTGGGAACATCATTTCCCTTCTCTTGGCCTCAGTCTCTAGGCAGAGGTAACATATAGACTAGTGGGCTTGGAGTCAGGAATACCTGGATTCTGATGTTGTTCCAGACACTCACCAGCTATAGGACACTGGGTAGATCACTTAATGGTTCTGTGCCTCAGTTTCCTCAAGATTAAAATGACTTCTAAGTTCCCTTACAGCTATAGGTACATCACTCTATGATTTATAAAATGGTGGCATTGGACTCAAGGGCCTCTAAGGTTCTTTCTTATATTATAATATATATTATATTATACCTCTAAAGCTATAATCCAATAGTAAAATAATTTCTTCTTAGCAGACTTTCTCTAAGATTGTGATAATCCATCATCAAATAAGCCCTTTTAGGAGTGACACAAGACTAGGTGCCTCATCTTCCTGGAATGTTCTCTGTCTTTTGGGAGGCTGCCATAAATCAGAGGCGGAATTGTTATTCACCAAGATTGGGTGAGGACAGATGGACAGACCATTACCAGAGCAAACACACACCCCCTAGTCATTGAGGAACAGAACCACTACCCTGTGATAATTTCCACTTAACCTCCATCCCAGAGAGAAAGCTTTGACTTGAAAAAAGTCTAAACAGTAACAGGCATTTTCCCCCCAATTCCCTTCACGGCTCCTCAGTGAGCTGCTCACTTCTCATATTACAACCTCTCTGTCGCTGAGACATTTAGCATACACGGTGGATGAATCACAGCTCACATGCTTCCTGGACATTTGTCATTGGCCTCTACCTAATGAGTTCATTCAGAAAAATACAAACATAATTAAGATGGCAAGTTCCACAACCTTCCAACTAAATTCATATGCCTGCTTTTCAGGAAGACAAGATGTGGAGACTATAGTAAGCTCATGAAGATGGAAATAAAGATAAGTATGGTAGAAGAGCCACCAAATTAGAGAAAGGCAAATGTTCCAGTTTTTATAAGAGTGTCATCTGCAAACTTAGATAACTGAACTTGGCTCTAACTACTGACAAAATTCTATTATGGATTATTAAAGGGATGGTTCACAAATGTCTAGAAAAGGAAGCAGTGATCCTAAAGACCCAGCATGGTCTCCTTAAGGATATGTCATGACAGCTAACCCAACTTCCTTTTCTGGCAGGGTTAATAGGTCAGGGGAAGGCTATAGACATAAATGACCTGGATTTTAGCAAAGCATTGGGTAAGGTCTCTCATTTGGTTCTCATAGACAAGACGGAGACATGTATGCTAAGCCATAGTACAATGAAGGGGATTCAGAATTGATTGACTGGCCCAACCCAAGAAGCAGTCATTAATCATTTATTGCTACCTTGGAAGAATATTGTTACTGGAGTTTCCCAGGGAGCTGTGCTTGGCCTTGTGTTATTTGACATTTTTCAAAATGACTTGGATAAATGCATAGATGACATCATTCAGATGACACGAAGCTTAGGAAGGAAACATAACATGTTGGATGAGAGTCAAAATCCAAAAATATCTCGACAGGCTAGAACTTTGAGAGTAATCCAAAAAAGATGAAATTTGAAATATAATAAGGATAAATCTAAAGTCTTGACCTTGTGTTTTAAATTAACTGATTTCAAAAGTACAATATGTGGAAGGTGTAGCTAGATAGAAGTTAGTCTGGAAAAGATCTTGTGATCTCAATGGACCACAAGCTCAATATGTGTCAATGGCTTGATATAAGACAAAAAACAAACAAACAAATCCCAAACCTAAAGCCCTAAAGTGATCTTGGGTTGCATTAAAAGAAGTATAAGTTTTATGAATAAAGAGGTGGTAGTGCTTAAAACCACATCTGGAATAGTGCATTTATTTCTAGGCCCAACATTTTGGAAGGAAAGAAACAAGCATTAAATGCCTACTGTGTGCCAAGAGCTGTACCAAGCATTTTACAAACATTATTTCATTTGATCCTCACAACCCTGGGAGGTAGGTGCTCTCATTATTCCCATCTTATAGATGAGGAAACACAGGAAAACATCATGCCACCAAGTAACGGCCTTCATATTTCACTCCATCTGAATGTCTTCCCCTTTGATGCTGTGCAATAGAGTCCTTTACAGGATTAAGACACCGTTCATCTGTCCCAATCTCTCCATGTTTCTCTTTCTCTCTCTCTCTCTCTCTCTCTCTCTCTCTCTTTCTCTCTCTCTCTCTCTGTCTCTGTCTGTCTGTCTGTCTCTCTCTCTGTCTCTGTCTGTCTGTCTCTGTCTGTCTCTGTCTCTCTGTCTCCTCTCTCTGTCTTTCTCTCTCTGTCTCTCTGTGTCTCCTCTCTCTCTCTCTCTCTCTCTCTCTCTCTCTCTCTCTCTCTCTCTGTCTCTCTCTCTCCCATACATATTAGCTATATACATATCATATGTAGTGTATATGTGTATATATACATATATGATATGTATATAATATAACATATACCTACCTATCTTGCTTGAAATCTCATTTGTTCCTGCTTATGTCATTAATGGAGACATACTAAAACCTTGTATTTCCTCTTAAATACCACTGAAAAATAGATTTCAGGAAACAAAGAAAAAAAAGATCAAGGCAAAGACATCTGCATCAGTGCAAGGGGCTTCCTTGAAGTCATCTCATTATCATGAAGAAGTATAGGTAATGATAACAATAACTCACATTTACATGTTTTAACGTTTGTAGAGAACTTTATGTAACACTGGATCCGCAAAATAGTAGTGTGAGGTCACTGCTACTTTTATTACCATTTTTCAAGTGAGGAAGTCAAGGCTTAGATACATTAAGAGACTTGCCAAATGTCACATGGTAAATATCTGGGGCAGGATTTGAACCAAGATTTTTCTGACCCTAAGGCTATTGCTTTTAGCGACTGTGCTATACCCTGCCTAGACCATTAACTAGCTTAAGGGATCAAGTAATTCATTAAAAATCTACTATATACTTAGGAAATATCATATATATATACATTATATATATAAAATATACTGTACATAAACTGTATATACGTCACATATATACAGGTTTTTGCTTGTTATTTCCTCCAAAGGATGTTTTTATCTTTTTAAAAAAATCAGCACAATGCTAGGCTTACAGTAGATATTCAATAAATTTTTGTTGAACCACTGATTAACTGACTTAAAAATGGGGGTCCTAGTTATTATATCTAGAACTAAACAAGTCCTTCTCACACCATCCAAGAGTGTGAGACTGAGCAGAATCTAAAGTGACACAAGTCTCCAATTCAGAAACTAGGGCTGGAGCTATGAGTAAAAAGAAGAAAATTATGAACACAATGAAAAAATAATATGGATTGAGAGGATCCCTAGAGGTAAACTCCAAATAAGAGAGTAACTGCACAACAAGTCAAAGTAGAGTCTCAGAGAAAAGAATGTCTTGATCATAATGACTAAGAGAGTACTTAGAAGAAATAAAAGAGATATGTAATGAAATGACAGATGAAGAGGAATGACAATGAAAATTAAATGCTTAGTACTATAAGAAAACTTTACTAAAGAGTGAGACTCCAAGAAAATTAGAAAGTGCCATATAGAAAGTATGACTCCATTAGCCAACAGGAAATACGAAGACAAAATGAAAAGATTCTGGGGAAAAAAAGGACATGTAAATTAAAAAAACTCATCTGAAAATATTAATGAAAGATAATCTCAGAATCATTATACAACCTTATACTGACTTCTGCCCCCAAATGCCTGGATATCATAGTGCAAGAAATTATATATGAAACTTCCTAGACTTATTAGAACCAGACAGCAGAGTGAAAATAGGAAGAATCCACTGGTTGCTTCCTGAAAGAAACTCCAAAATGAAAATGCCCAGGAATGTCATAGATAAAATCAAGTGTCCAGGTAAAAGAAAATACACACACATGCGCGTGCACATGCACACACACATACACACACACACACACACACACACGCGCGTGCACACACACACTGTAAGCAGTCAAAAAGAAGGAGCTTGAGTATAAAGAAACACAGTGTCACACAAGATTTGGGAGCTGCCACTATAAAATAGCAAAAATATTGGAATATGAATTCAAAAAAAGCAAAAGATAAATGCTTAGAACCAAGAGCAACCTTCTGGAAAAACTGATCCTATGGGGGGAAGGCTGCACATTTAATGAGATTTCTAATCTATCTATGTATATATCTACCTACATTTAAACAAGACAGGTAAAGGGTTGGGGGATAGTTTTGTTCTATTTTCATAGTCTTAGGAAAAGAGGGAAATAGAAATATATGGGGAGGGAAAAGAGTAGGCAGAGGAAGGGACTTACTATCTCAAAAGACATATAAACAAGACATAAGATAACATTTGGGGATGATGTAGGGAATGCACTAGCAAGCTGAGGGGGGGACACCAAGGATTCTATTAAGTTCCAAAGGGGCTGTGTTGACTAAATAGGAGTAAAGAAAGCAAGGGAAGTAATTAGAAGAGATGGAGACATAAGGGATAATCAAAGAATCAAAGAATTTTAGAGCAGTCATTTAGTTCAGCCCGTACCTAAACAAGAATCTTCAATATAGCACAGTAGATAAATGTACCCCAGCAGGGGAAGTGCTGTTACCAGAGGCAGTCCATTCCACTTATGGATGGTTCTAATTGTGATAAAAATTTTCTTTTTCTTTAATTTTCCATTTAATTTTATTTTTAAATTAATAAGAATTTGTTATCTTCCATATCCTCTCAAATTAAAGGAAAAGAAAAAAGGAAAACAACCGCCCTGTAACAAATATGCAGAGTAAAGCCAAAGAAATCCTCATTTTGTCCATGTCCAATTGGCATGGCTTATTCTGCACCTCAAATTCATTACTTCTAGGTCAGGAGATGGATAGCAGGGCTTATCATCAGTCCTTTGGAACCATTATTGGTCATTGCATTGATGAGAGTTCTTTTTTATATTTAATTTTAATTTTATT
Source organism: Trichosurus vulpecula (assembly GCF_011100635.1). NCBI lineage: Eukaryota > Metazoa > Chordata > Mammalia > Diprotodontia > Phalangeridae > Trichosurus > Trichosurus vulpecula. Next base: position 29,430,682 of record NC_050574.1, read on the forward strand.
TTTCTCAATTAAATGTAAATAATTTTAAACATTTTTTAAACCTCAAATAGATCCCAAAAAGAAATCTCCTAGGAATATTGTTGCCAAATTCCAGAGGTCCCAGATCAAGGAGAAAATACTGCAAGTAGCCAGAAAGAAACAATTTAAGTATTGTGGAAACCCAATCAGAATAACCCAAGATCTGGCAGCTTCTACATTAAGAGATCGAAGGGCTTGGAATATGATATTCCGGAGGTCAATGGAGCTAGGATTAAAAGCAAGAATCATCTACCCAGCAAAACTGAGTATCATGCTCCAAGGCAAAATATGGATTTTTTAATAAAATAGAGGACTTTCAAGCTTTCTCAGTGAAAAGACCAGAACTGAATAGAAAATTTGACTTTCAAACACAAGAATCAAGAGAAGCATGAAAAGGTAATCAAGAAAAAGAACACAAAAAAGAAATTGCAAGGGACTTACTAAAGTTGAACTGTTTTGTTTACATTCCTACATGGAAAGATAACATGTATGATTCATGAGACCTCAGTATTAGGGTAGCTGAAGGGAATATGCGTATATATACATATATGTTTATATATATATAAGTGAATGTGTATGTATGTATATAGCTATGTAGAGAGAGAGAGAGAGAGAGAGAGAGAGAGAGAGAGAGAGAGAGAGAGAGCAAGCATGGACACAGGGTGGGTTAAAGATGAAGGGAAGATATCTAAAAGAAATAAAATCAAATTAAGGGATGAGAGAGGAACATATTGGGAGAGGGAGATAGGGAGAGATGGAATGGGGTGGATTATCTTGCATAAAGGTGGCAAAAGGAAGCAGTTCTGTGGGAGGAGGGGAGAGGGCAGGTGAGGGGGGAATGAGTGAATGTTGCTCTCATCAGATTTGGCCTGAGGAGGGAATACCATACATACCCAATTGGGTATCTTACCCCACAGGAAAGAAGAAGAAAGATATAAAAAAGGGGGGGATGATGGAGGGGAGGGCAGATGGGGGTGGAGGTAATCAAAAACAAACACTTTCAAAAGGGGACAGGGTCAGGGGAGAAAATTCAATAAAGGGGGAGGGGTTGGGAGGGAGCAAAATATAGTTAGTCTTTCACAACATGAGTATTGTGGAAGGTTTATACACAATGATACATATGTGGCCTATGTTGAATTGCTTGACTTCTTGGGGAGGGTGGGTGAGAAGGGAGGAGGGGGGAGAATTTGGAACTCAAAGTTTTTTATAAAAACAGACGTTCAAAAACAAAAAAAAAAGTTTTTTGCATGCAACTAGAAAATGAGATACATGGGAAATGGGGAGTAAAAATTTAGCTTGCCCTACAAAAAAGGAAGGGAAAAGGGGATGGGAGGGGAGTGGGGTGACAGAAGGGAGGGCTGACTGGGGAACAGGGCAACCAGAATATACGCCATCTTGGAGTGGGGGGGGAGGGTAGAAATGGGGAGAAAATTTGTAATTCAAACTCTTGTGAAAACCAATGCTGAAAACTAAATATGTTAAATAAATAAATTAAATTAAATTTTAAATTCCAAATTCTCTCTCTCCTTTCCTCCTCTCCTCACTAGCTTTCTTGAGAAGGAAAGAAATTTAATATAGATTATACATGTGCAGTCATGTGAAACATTTCCATATTAGCCATGTTGCAAAAGAAAACACCACAGACCACCAAAATAAGAATAATAAAGAAAGTTTTAAAAAGTTTGCTTCAATCTGCATTCAGATTCCATCAGCTCTTTTTTGGAGGTGGGTGGCATTTTTCATCATAAGCTCATCAGAACTGTTTTGGATCATTGTATTGCTGAGAAGCTAAGTCATTTACAATTGATTGTCATCCAATATTGCTGTTACTGTGTACAACATTCTCCTGGTTCTGCTCATTTCACTATGCATCAGTTCATGTAAGTCTCCCCAGGTTTTCCAAAAAGCGTCCTGCTCATCATTTCTTATAGCACAATAGTATTCCATTACAATCATATACCACAACTTGTTCAGCCCATTCCCTAGTTGATAGGTATTCCCTCAATTTCTAACTCTTTGCCACCACAAAAGGATCTGCTTTAAATATTTTTGTACATATAGATCCTTTCCCTTTTAAAAAATCTCTTTGGGATATAGACCTAGTAGTGGCATTACTGGGTCAAAAGGGATGCACAGTTTTATTGCCCTTTGGGCAAAGTTCCAAATTGCTCTCCAGAATATTTGGATCACAACTTCTCTAACAGTGCATTAGTGTCCCTATTTTTCATACTTCCTCCAACACTTGTCATTTTCTTTTTAGCCAATCTGATACATGTGTGTTGGTAGCTCAGAGTTGTTTTAATTTCCATTTCTCTAATCAATAGTGATTTAGAACATTTTTATATGACTAGAGATAGTTTTGATTTCTTCATCTGAAAACTGCTTGTTCATATCCTTTGACCATTTATTAGCTGGGGAAGGACTTGTATTCTTGTAAATTTGAGTCAGTGCTCTATATGTCCAAGTAACTGGGCCTTTATCAGAGAAACTTGTAAAAAAGATTTTCCCCAAATTTCCCACTTTCCTTCTAATTTTGGCTGCATTGGTTTTGTTTGTGCAAACCCTTTTTATTTTGCTGTAATCAAAGATATCCCATTTTACATCCTGTAGTGTTCTCTGTCTTTTGCTTCTTTTATCCCTAAATGTGACAGATAAAATATTCTATGCTCTCCTACTTTGGTCATGATATCACCCTTTATGTATAAATCGTATACCCATTTTAACTTATCTTAGTATATTGTATGAGACGTTAGTCTGAAGGTTTTTGGTACTTCCAAGATAGTATGATCTAAGGAGATGTGGTCCCTGCTCTCCTGCTGTGTTCTGGTCTTTACCCAGGAAGAGACATTGCTCCCTATAGCCATCAGTGCTAGCACTGCTCCTGTTCCTGGGATTGTGAGCATGTCCTCTGCTCTCTTGCAGCTATAATTACTAGTGCCCCCCTCTGTCTTGGAATTGAGATCAAGGCCCCTACTCCATGAATGACCACAAGCATTTTTCTCCACTCTGGAATGGTGAGCAGGGCCCTTGCTCCTCTGTGGCCACTAGTACCATCACTCTTTTTGGCCCTGGGACTGTCACTTGAAACTGGTATATGCAATGCAGCCAGGTGCTAAACCCACTATCAGCAAAGGGTCCCCTGAAATTTCCTTCCAACTAGTTTCCCAACCCCCCACCTTCTGTGTGCTGAGAACTTCTGAAGCTGCTGCTGCCACTGCCAATGCAGCCACCCCCTAAGCACAGCCCATGTTGCTTGTGCTTCACTCCCAGAGCCCATCATCACCCTGGTGAGTCAGACCTTTCCTGCCAATCTCCTAAGTTGTTCTGGGCTGGAAAATTGTTCCACTCAATGTTTTCTTGGTTCTGCCATTCCAGAATTTGATTTGAGGCACTGCCTTAGAGTTGTTTGGAGGCCATTTTGGGAGAACTCAGCTGAATGCTTCTCTACTTCACCATCTTGGCTTGACCTCTCTCCTGTTAGAGTTCTTAAGGCTATTGAAGTTGTCTTTAGAACATTGTTATTGTGGTATAAACTGTTTTCCTGATTCTGCTTACTTTGTTCTGTATCAGTTCATTTAAGTTTTCTGAGGTTTCTCTGAAATCATTCCTTTCATTTCTTATGGTACAGAATGGCCCCGCTACATCTATATACCACAGTTTGTTCATCCATTCGGCAATTAATCAACACCCCTTTAGTTTCCAGTTCTTTGTTACTACAAAAAGAACCGTTACAAATATTTTTGTACATGGGGTTCCTTGCTCCCCCTTTTTTGTTCTATTTGGAGGTGAAGCCTGGTAAAGGTAATGCTGGAGCAAAGATAATGCACAGTTCAGTGATTTTTGTGGGGACAAATAATTCCAAGTTGCTTTCCAGAATGACTTGATTAACTTAGAGGTCCATCAGTAGTCCATTAATGTGCCTGTTTTCTAGCATGACTTCACTATTAACAATTTTCTTTTTTGGTCAACTCTGACAATCTGATGGGTGAAAAGGGGAACCTCCAAACTACTTTAATCTATATTTCTTTAGTTATTAGTGATTTGAATTTTTTTTTCTTCATAAGATTTTTTGGATATCTTCCTTTGAGAACTGCCTGTTAACATCCTTTAACTATTCATCTATTGGGGAATGGCTCTTTATTATAAATTTGATTTGATTTCTTGGATACTTTGGAAATGGGACCTTTATCAGATTGATATAAATATTGTCTTAATGAACTGGTTCCCTTATATTTTTGACTACATTGGTTCTGTTTATGCAAAACCTTGTCAATTTCATGTCATCATAATTGTCCATTTTATCTCGGGTGATTCTCTCTGTATTTTGTTTTGTCATGAACTCTTCCTTTATGCACACAGAGAGAAAATAATAGAAAGTGGGTGTATGCGTGCGTGTGTACGTGTGTGTGAGTGTGTGTGTGTGTGTGTGTGTGTGTATGTGTGTGTGTGTGTGAGAGAGAGAGAGAGAGAGAGAGAGAGAGAGAGAGAGAGAGAGACAGAGACAGAGACAGAGAGAGAGGAGAGGAGAGAGAGAATAGAGCCAGAGGTCAGGAGGAAATGTCTTTTACCTCTCTGATCCTCAGTTTTCTTCTCTGTAAAATGGGAGTAATAACAGAACCTAACATGAAAGGTTATTGTGAAGATCAAATGAGATAACAAAAGTAAATCACTTGACAAATCATAAAGTATTACATGCACCACGGGGTTGGGGGGGGTTCCAATGCAATTGTCCATGTGGAAGAGAATGGGGAGCTTGCTTCTGAAACAAAGCATGACAATATAATGGAACTTCCCTGCTCCCCATTTTGGAGCATGCCTGGATGTTCTATAACTCTGTTCAGTCTGTTAATTATAGGATGAGCAGACAGACTGGATTGGCTGTATGGCCAGAACCAGGTGAATTCTAGAAACTCTGACCAGCAAAAGTGATTCTCTCACTTTACTTCTCTCTTTCTCTCCCCACCCCATCTCTCTTTCTCTCTTTGTCTCTCTCTTTCTCTCTCTTTTTCTCTCTGTCTCTCTCTCCCTTCCTCTCTGTCTCTCTGTCTCTCTTTCCATCTGTCTGTCTCTCTCTCTCTCTGTCTCTCTCTCTCTCCATCCTTCCCCCATTCTGTAAAAGCTAATTCATGTTAATTGGTTAAATGGAACCGGGGCACTAATTGCAGATGGCAAAGAATGGAGGGGGACATACTAGAATGGGGGGCTTGAAACAATAACATTAGAGAAATTATAACTATAACTCAAAGGTGCCCCTAGAACCATGAGGCAAAGATGAAACTGAGAGCACAAGCCTAGAGTGATCACTCCATATAAATACCAGATCACCATCCTGTAGGACTCATTGGGAGCATCCCTTCAATTTAGATAAATAAATTGAAGCCCAGAGAGAGGGCACTCACTCAAGTTTTCCCAGCTATTGAGTAGCAGATATTTTTGGTTTTCCTTCCTTGGCTGTTGTTGTTTTTCTGGACCTGTGATTTCAGGAATGAGAAGCTTTCTCTGCTTATTCAGAAATGCAGTTTGTCTTAGAGAGTGACCCAGGACACTGAGACCTGAAGTGGCTTGCCCAGGTTCATGCAGCTAATACGTGCCAGACGCAGAATTTGAATCCGGTGCTTTCCAGGTTCAAGGTTAGCATCCTCTCTACTTTGCATTGGGTTTCTCTGGTTATTGGTAGCTTCTGACTCTCAGACCTGCATTCTTTCCTTTATATCACACTGCTTCCTACCACTCTCCTGGTGACTTGTCTCAGTTCAGGCAATTCTAGTTTTTGTCTGGGCAATTAAACAAAGAGTTGAAATTAAAAGGACTCTTCATTGTTGTTCAGAGATAGCAGAAGACACACCTTTGCCCAGCTGTGATCCTGACTTTGAGAGCTCCCATCCTGTCTCTTTAAATGATCTTAATCTCTGACAGAAAGGTCATTATATTAAAAGTCCCCACTCCTCTGCTTTCCCTTAGTCCCCAGTGCTGTGTAGGAGTTGGGGGCTAGGTGTTTTAAATGGATTTCCCATTCCAAATGGCTTCTCTGACTATAGAATGGTCTCGGTGGGGTGATGCACTCAGAGCCTTTCAGGCCCAGTGGTCCTGCTGCTCCGGGGAATCGGGACTGAATGAGGCCTTCGGAATTGCCCACCGAAGGAAATGCTAATAATTAAAGCTGTCACCGTGACTCTGGGGCAGGAAATCAATGCCTACGGGACCATTTGCGTCTCCATAAACAAAGCCAAATGCAGTCGCCATGCTGAATGGCACTGTGGAATCATGATTAAAGTCGCCAGCTCAGCCCACCTTCCATTCTGTGCCAGCACAACAGGTATTCAGGGCCCAGCTCATGGAACAGAGGGAAGCTCCTGAAGGCACAGAGGCCAGGCTCCTGGGCTTGCAAGGGGCTGGGGTAGATAACCCTGTTCTCAGTGTGCTCCCTTCTGCCCATGTGAAAGGGCTCTCGGTGCCTGGCAATGTCATGCATGTGATCTGGGCATGTGGCCGTTTCGTGAGCTGCTTTTCACACTTTGTGCTCGGTGGGGATATAATAGGCCACAATTTTCTCTGGCCCTTGGGGGATTTGGGAGCTCCCCCCACCCCCCACCCCATGCCCTCCCTCTGCCAGCTTTGAGTGCCTGCCAAGGGAACAAACATCATCTCCATCTCTGCTCTCAATAATCTGAGACTGTCTATAGAATTCCAAGTCTCTCCTTAGAATTCCAAGCTTCTTCCAAACCTCTATCCCTGTTTGTCACCTTCCCAGGGCTGGATGGATATCCCAGGGCAAGCCCTTTACAAAAGCAAAAATGGAGCTTAAATTTTTCTCTAGCATTCCCTGCACCCCACACAAACACACACACACACACACACACACACACACACACACACAATTTCCCATCTCTTTCTGAGAGCAAGCAGCTTGAGAGTATTCTTTTATGAAGAAAGCAGAGATCATTTAGAAAGTGTACTGATAGCCTGAAAGCAGCTACCATTATATAGAGATTTGTTCCTGCCTGGGTTCTATGGGGTGGACGTGGGAGGAACAAGGATGGACTCTATTGATTTCTGAAAGGGAAGAAGTGAATTGAAGAAGCTGGGACCTCTAAGGTCCTGTCTAGCTGGGGATCCCATGAGATTTTGATAAGTGCAAAGTCTTACATTTAGGTTTCAAAAATCAATTTCAGAAACACAGGGTGGGGAAAGTCTGGAGGGACAATATTTTGTGTAAAAAAAGATCTCCAGGGCTAAGTCATCTACAGGTTTAATGTGGACAATAGTGTGAAAAAAGTTAACTCTCTCAGGACATGTTAAACACCACAATGTTCAGAACAGGAAATGTGATAGACCCACTTTACTCTGGACTAGTCAGAACATATCTGGATTATTATGTCCAGTACTGGGCACTCCAACATTTTATGGAGGCCATTGACAAACACATTCAGAACAGGACATTCAGGAGAGGACAACCAGGGAGAGAAATGATACTAGAAACCATGGCATTCAGGGATAAGTTGAAAGATGTGGCAAGATTGAGTCTAGAAAGGAGAAAAGCTTAGGGGAACACAAAACATGTCTTTGAGTATGTGAAGGAATTCCTATTCAGTTACCTGTCAGATTAGATTCCCTCTGAGGTCCCTTAGAATGCTGAGATCTTGAGATTCTTGGAAGGCTACTCCCAGGAATGAATAAGATCCTTAGACAGAATTTATTCTGGGAAGGGACCCTAAAAGAATGAAGAACCATCAGTGAATGAAAGGAATGAAGGGAGATCAAGATCAGGCTGTATGACCTGAGAACGGAAGATCAATCGAGGTGAGCAGGGGAAGTTTCCTTACAACTTTTAAAATTCCACTTGGTTCATGATCTTAATTAATCCCCATCTTCATCCTTTCAACTACTAACATTAATTACCCTGAGGGCTATGTGTTGATGTCAGGGAGGAGGAAGAAAACATAGAAATGAGGTGTCACTTATAGCAAGAAAATCTGAAGAAAATGATTATTGTGTAGGATATACTCTGGGTTCACTGTCTCAATATACATGCACATTACTGGGTGGGGTAACCAGAGGATGGGTCACTACTACTACTCAGAGTTCTAAGTAATAGAGGTAACTCTGAAGATTGCTGGTGTTTCTAATACTGTTGCCCATGAGCCCCCATCCAGCATGCTCCCGATTATGAATCAATCAGTCTAATTCCTTTAACTTTTAGAAAATGGTATTTATTGAAAAGCAAAAACCCTGAACCCAGAGTCATACCCTTCACACCTGCACAGGGGATCTTGAGGAGAATAGATTCAAATTTAAATACAAAGTGAGTAAAGCCCACATATAAAGAATACATGAAACCAAGAGTTATCTCAAAACTCTTGCTTCCCTGACCCCTCCTCCAGCCCACTTTTTTGGAATTCTCATAAAACTCCCTTCAAGTGTAGCTTCTCTGCTAGTCTCTGAGGAGCAGTGACTTTCTAGAGTCCATAACCAGCACACCTCTCTCTGTCGGGAGTGGTCAGGCTTCCTGAATCTTTTTCTACCTCCATTTGTATGCACTTTCTTTATCTTTGACCACCCCCACTCCTGACTCTGGTTGCCAGGGAGATCTCTGATGGGCTGCACTCCTCCCTTGGAGTGCTCATCCATGTAAGATCAGGAAAGAACAAACACAAAAATAACAGACATTCCATGCATTCACATCCACATGGTGACCAGGTAGGAGAGAAGCCCTTCTCCATACTCCACAGCACACAGGATTTCTTCCTTACTAGCTGTCAGGAAGGGAGGCAAAATGAAAAAGGAGATGAGGCATGCACACTTAATGTAGCTCAAGTCCTTAGTCAACCAGCAGACTCTTCATTGCCACATTGCACCAACCCCTCAGGCACTCAGGGTAGGAAGGAGGCTCTACACTCCTCCCATTATTAGATTGCAACCAGGCAGGAAATACCTGGACATGCTCTGTATAGCCCTCTAGAAAGAGCAAATTCAAGCATGCTTCAAGGATTGAGCCCTCATTGGCCAGTTCCTGGACTACAATAGGAAGAGGTAAGGGAACAGACATTTATTAAGCACCTACTATGTGTCAGAAACTGTGTGCTAAGTGCTTTACAGTTATTGTCACATTTTATTCTCACTAACAATCCTGGGAGGTAGATGTTGTTATTATCCTCATTTTACAGTCAAAGGAACTGAGGGAAACAGGGTCACACAGCTAATAAATGTCTGAAGCTAGATTTGAACCCAGGTCTTCCTGACTCCTGGTCCGGTGTTCTACTCACTGCACTCCCTAGTTGCCACGAGATGGAAGGCACCTTAGAGGCCATAAAGTCCAGCCTCATCATTTCACCAATGAGGAAATTGAGGCCCAGAGAAGTTACAAACCCAAAGTCTTACAAGTAGCAAAAATAGGATTTGAACCCGGGTTTTCTCATTCCAGAGAATTCCAGTTTCCATCCATCATCCCACACTGAATCCTGGTAATAGAGATGGAGGTAGCCTTGACACCAAGGAAGAGAAAGAAAGGAGTCCCCTTCCCACCATACCCTCTACCTCAATACTTTTTCTTTCAGAGTTTGACATTCAAGGCTGTAAGGCTTCCAAGCATCTAGTCTCGGGATTCTACTCCGCGCACTTTCCCTTTTGCTCTACCCAGAATCAATAATACCAATACAATACTAATAACACTAATTAACAATAATTAACAATAACACGATAATAGCAATAAGAACTCACATTCCTCTGGTGGCCTAGGGATTAGCATGGGGCCTAGCACACAGTAAGTGATTACTACATGCCAGTGGCCTATCTACAAAATGCTTTCCTCTCAGAACAACCCTGCAGTAACAGAAGCTTTTGGAGAAGGAGTAACTTACAATTAGTAAGTGGAGCAACTTACAATTGGTAAGTGGAGTAACTTACAATTAGTAAGTGGAGTAACTTACGATTGGTAAGTGGAGTAACTTACAATTAGTAAGTGGCACAGCCAGGAGGTCAAGCTAAAGATTCTGTCTCCATTGCCAGTGCTTTTTCTCGTACCACTTCACAAATCTGCCATGTAGAGGAGATGCATCTTTAGGTGTGAAATGGGCAGATGGTTTTTCCAATTCTGAGGCTCCATTCACCAGTTAGGCTAGACCCTTCATTTTATAGAAGTGGAAAAAGAGAGGGGAAGTAACTGAAGAGGTAGATAGGGCACTTGAACTCAGGGATTCTGACTTGGAATACAGTACTCTAAGCACCAAATCATAAGCATGATAGCCGTCCTTATGTTCCTGAGAAGTACGGCTAGATGAGAGAGGAAAAGGAAGAGGAAAAAGAGGGGTACAGGGAATAGGGGCTGGAGAACGAGCTGGTAGGTACCTAGCTGATTGAACCGATCATGGTGGGAGGTGTAGACATACTTTCCCCATGCCTGCCCCACCCCACCCCCTTCCCTTAAGGGACAGGTAAATGAATTCAGTACACGAGGGAGGCAGAGACTAGTCTGGCCATGACTGACCCTGACCTCCCCTTGACCTCTATCCACCTCCCCCGCTTCAGTCTCAGAACTGGAAACACCCCCAGGAGATTTTTCTAGTGAATTCCTCAAGTTTATTTCCACCCCTAAAGTTATGACTGCCCTGGAAAGGAAAATAAAAGTCAACACTTGGATATTTGTGAAGCTAAGTGCCCTTCCCAAGGTGCAGCCAGGCTGCTGGGTCTGCCGCTGACCTTCCTCAAAGGGTCCCTCCTCAGAGGCAGCAGCAGCTTGGGGTTGTTTTTGCTGGTCTGATGAGATCATCCTCACTGTGTAGGAGAGGCTGGTGAGGAAAGTAAAGACCTGGTATGGTGCTATATGTGGCTCTGTCCATCAGCCTGAGGTCATGCCCACCTTACTGCTTGGGGAAAAAATTCTATTTTGCAAGGGGCTGAAATGCTGGTGGGGCTTATTCTGAGCCTCTCAAGGTACTTTCCAGAGGAAAAAAAGGGAATGGAGTCCAAGGTCAGCCCCAGCTGGAAGGGTCCCAGCATTTGCCTAGTGATCTGGGGGTCTCAGTGGACTTCAGGTTTAATAGGAGCCCTCAGTGTGACCTGCCAGCTATCTGGCAGATTCTCTTCATTAGGAGAGGCTGAATGTCCAGGACGAGGGAAGTCACAGAGTGGCTGTCTTCGGACCTGGGCAAGATACATTTGGAGAGGGAGTGCTCAGTTCTGGGAACCCACAATTTAGGAAGGATATTGAAACACTGAGGAACCACTTGGGGCAGGAATGAGGGAGCAGGGGAGTGAAGGGCCTTGAGTTTAAACTGTACGCAGATTGGCATAAAGAACTGATGGTGTTTAGCCTGGAAGAGAGAAGACTCATACCTACATTCATATCATTGATGTTATTGGGGAGAGGCAACAGGGGATGAAGATGAGGCTGATTGTGATGATAGGTTTAAGGTTTGCAAAGAAGGGAGGCTAGGGGGCGCAGTGAGTAAACCACTGGCCCTGGAGTCAGGAGGACCTGAGGTCAAATTTGACCTCAGACGCATGACACACTTACTAGCTGTGTGACCTTGGGCAAGTCGCTTAACTCCAGTTGCCCTGACTTCCCCCCTCAAAAAAAGAAAGAGGTTTGCAAAGCACTTTACTTATGTTATTTCGATTTGATCAGATGCGATGCATGGAATGACTTCCTGACAATTAGAACTGGTCAACAGTAGCATGGGCTTCCTTGGTGGGCAGTGGACTTCCACTCTGGGCATTTCCACTGGCTATCCCTCATCCCTGGAATTCCCTACCTCCCCGTCTTTACCTCCTGGTTTCTTTGGTTTCTTTTAATTCCTAGCTAAAATCCTATTTTCTAAAGGAACTCTTCCACACTCTCTCAATGCTAGTACCTTCCTTCTGTTGATTTTTCCTAATTTATTCTGTCTGTATCTTGTCTGTACATAGTGGTAGGCATGTTCAGCCTCTCCTATTAGACTGTGAACTCCCTGAGGACAGGGACTCTATTTTGTCTTTCTTTGTACCCCCAGTGCAGTACAGTGTCCAACACCTAGTGGATGTCTTAATACATACTTATTAATGGATTGACTGACTGACCTCGCTTGAGGTTTTCACTTGATGGTTGGATGGCTGCTTCTCAGGTATGATGCATTAGATTATAAGCTTCTTGAGGGCAGGACTATGTTTTGCCTTTCTTTGTGCTTAGCACAATGCCTGGTAGACCTCACAGGTGTTTAATAAATGTTTATTGGTTGACTGGTGATGCAGAGTAAATTCTTGTTCAATTATGATGCTGATCCCCACTGAGGTCCCTTCCAATTTGAACTTCCGGTCATCTTCTAGACCCAACTATTCATCTTATACATGGGGATACCAAGGCCCAGTGACTAGAAGTAAGTTGGAGTGGTTGTCAGTTGGAGATGGTCAGGACTTGGCTTGGAGAAGTCAGAATTTCCGACTTCAAGTCTGATAATGCTCTATCTACCACATCACAAACGTGATGGCTTTCCATCAGAACTTGAAGTTACTCATCAGGAAAACTAGAATAACCTTGGTCCTCTTGGACCCAGAAGGCAGAAGTAGGAGAACAACAGGAAGTTACAAAAAGGCAGATTTTAGGCTCTCTATCAGGAAAACTTCCTAAAAATCAGAGTCATCCATAAGTGTCATGGGCTATCCCAGGAAGTGAGGGCTTCCTCCTGATGGGAGGTTTCCAAGTGTAGGCTAGGTGTCGTATGTGTACTGGATACACTGGAGAGGGGATTTTGGTTAGGTATAGGCTAGATTAGATGGTCTCTGAGGTATCTTCTCTGAGGCTTATATGTAGCATGTAATAAAAAGAGAAACTCATGTGTGCATAACACTTTTACATCAGCAGTTCCCACATATTTTGGTCTCAAAACGCTTTACACTCTTAAAAATTATTGAGTGTCCCCTAAGAGATTTTCTTTGTGTGGCTACATAAATAACATCTTAGTATCATTATAAGAATAGTTTTGACCTCACAGACCCCCTGAAATGGTCTTGGGGTTCCCTAGGTTATGCAGAATACACCTTGAGAGCCACTAGTTTACACATTGGTTTCCTCACAACATCCCTGGGAGGTAAGGAACATTATCACCCCATTTTACAGATGAGAAAACTGAGACTCAGAGGTTTAGTAACTTGCCCTCTAGGGTAGGAAGTGCTACAGCCAGGTCATAAACCACTAATTCTTTATTTAGAGTCTAAGCCGATCCCATCTCCCCAAAAAAGAGGAGGAGAAGAAGAAACATGAAGAGGAGAGAACAAAAATGAAAGAGAAAGGAAATTATAGTGGGAGATGCTTGATTCCTGTTAGCCCCCAAATCTGTCTCTTAAGAATAAAGAAATGCTTTGGAGTATTATATCCTTAGCTTGGCCCTACTTGGGAAGACCAACCTGGGATGCCCCATTCCTTCCCCATTCCTTCCCCATCTTTTTTAAGATTTTAAAAATACTGTTGATGTCTCTCATTATTACTTCAAATTTATTACCGATTATATCCCTCCCCTGTTTCTCTATAGCAAAGCCATCCCTTGTGGCAAAGCAGTTCAATGAAAGCAATATACTGCATCTGTGCAATATTCCACACCCATAGGCCTCTCCTTTTGCAATGAAGGGAGAGGGTTATATTTTCTCTTCTCTTTTCCAGGGACAAACTTAGCAGTGGTAATTTATACAGCATTCAGTTCTGTTTTGTTGGTTCTATCTATTGTTTTCTTGACTCTGTTTTACTTCAATCTGTGTCCATCCATATGAGTCTCACCATGCTGCTCAGAATTCTTCATAAATAGTGTTTCTTATGGGGTAGAAATATCACATTCATGTACCTTGGGTTGGTTAGCCATCTCCCAGCTGATTCTCTAGTTTGGTAGCCCAGAATCCTCCTTTCCTATCAAGCTTGGAGTCCTTGGCCAAATGATCCCTTTCACTGGTTTGGGAACTAAGCAGTGATTGACAATCCGCTTCTCTGAAAGGCATTCAAGTCCAATCCTGGGAAAATGGGGGTGGGACACATTACCCTTAGTTCTGCTGAATTTGACCTGGCCTGGGCTCTCCCACATCCTCTCTGTCTCCTCCTGCGGTAGGTAGCAAGGCAAAGGGCTCTTTTCATCAAGCCAATACCCTATCCCTCCTCAGATGTCATATCTTTTCAACACACCTGAAGGGGCCAACTGAAACGTGGCTCTTTCTATACAGTGGGGCAAAGCCTCGGGAGGGCCATTCCTAGGACCTTGACAATAGGCCAGGAGGCTCTGGGTTTGTTCTGTCTGGAAGAGCGTGGGGCCCACCTGAATGGGAAGAGTCTCTGTGGGAGGGCCAGCGCTTGGCCTTGGCTGTTAGTGGCTGGCTGGGGGAGTGTGGTGAAGGAAGGGTTCTCACCATTCTGAAGACCACAGACAAAGGCAACAGGTGGCACAGACAGAGACTCAGTGTGACCAAATCCTGGTTTGTCAAGAGGAATTCAGTTCAATCTGTTAAGTGCTTACTATGAGCCAGGATCCATGCTAAGTACTGGTGACACTTATTATATTATATATTAATAAAATATTTTATCTCAATTAATTACTATATCATATTCCTTTCAGTAAAATGTGAGTGCCCTGAGAACAGAGACATTTTAATTTTGTCTTTAAGTTTCCTACACTCAGCACAGTGCTTGGCACATAGTAAATACTTAACCAATCAATCAATAAAAATTTAGTATAATAAATACTTTATATTTATTTTTCACATATTTTGAGGTTACTAGTTTGGAAGGTAGTATATTCTGATGGATAGAAAACTGGATTCAGAGTCACAAAGACTTGGGTTCAAGTTCAACCTTTGACATATATAAATGGTATGATTCTGGAGAAGACATTTAATATCTCAGAGTCTCAGGCTTTGAGGGATATGCTACCCTGTATCTGTAGAGGAGGTTTTCTCACATGGGAGGTCTCTCACAGACTATCTCTCAGTTTACAAAGGGGTTATGATCTTTGTCATTGTGTGCTGCACCCATAGTAGTTAACTCTTTAGGTTTCTGGAATATTAAATTTCAGTACTGGGGGGATCATCTAAGTTGCTCCCCTGTTGTTGTTCAGTCATTTCAGTTATGTCCAGCCCTTCATGACCCCATTTGGGGTTTCCTTGGCAAAGATACTGGAGTGGTTTGCCATTTCCTTCTCCAGTGGCTCCATCACACAACCAGACAATCAGAAGTCAAGTGGCTTGCCCAGGGTCACACAACTTGGAAGTGCCTGAGGCTGGATTTGAATTCAGGTCGTTCTGACTCTAGTTTCAGTGTTCTATCCACTGAACCACCAGCTGTGAAAGAAATCCTCCCCTTAAATTCCACGTACCTCAGTACTGTCTCTACACCTTTAATTAATCAGTCAACAAACATTGTTTTTGAGGAGGGGTGGCAAGGCAATTGGGGTTAAGTGACTTACCTGATGTCACACAGCTAGTAAGCCTCAAGTGTCTGAGGCAGGATTTAACAAACATTTTGAAAGCACCTACTGTGTGCCAGACACTGGGTTAAGTGCTGGGGACACAAAGAAGTTCTTCATTATGACTCCACTCCACCTTGATCTCTCTCTTCCCTAAACGCTTTGGCTCTCATCACCTCTGTACCTCGCAGGTAACACCTATTTATTGTCAATATCCGAATTGCCTCTAATAATCTGCCTTTGACCCACAAATAGACTTTAGGTTCCCCATGGTTGGGACCCAGGCTTTCTTCATGCACCGCCCCCCCGCACCCCAAGCCAGGGCTGAGAAGCCCATAGATGTTCAGTAATTATCTGCTGATGGATTGATTTGTTTAGAATCCTTTCAAGCCAGGTCACAGGGATCTGTGCCCTCAGGCAGCTCCTTTCTGGGTCATTTGTCCTTTCCCTTGGGTCTGGAGCCTTGGTAAAGGAAAAAGATGAGGCCCATTTGTTCACCAAGAGAGACTTCCATAGAACCTACAGGAAACGGATGGTAGGAAAATTGCTGTGTTCAGGAGGGGTCCTGAGTTAATGATGCCTGACTCACACTTCCCCTGGAATTAAGCAGCTCAGCCCATCTGAGCTGACCAATCTCCCGAGAAGTAACTTTTGCAAGGCTGTTTTTCATAGAAATTAACCTGGTAATTGTTGGCGGGTGGGGGTGAGGCAGAGCCTGTGGGAAGACAGGCTGATGTACTCTTGGAGGAGCTGTGAATTGGTCTAACTGTTCTGGAAAACAATTTGTAATTATAGATTGATCAATGAGCATTTCTTAAGCACCTATTATGTGTCAGGCTCTCTGCTAGGCACTGGGACCCTACATCTATATTTGATATTAGAAAAGTCACTAAACTGTACATATCCTTTGACTCAACAACACCAATACTAGACCTATACACACACACACATACCTCCAAGGAAATCAAAGAGGGATAGATAGATGTGTCAAGAGATAAATGGATAGAATGATGAGAGAGAGAGAGAGAGAGAGAGAGAGAGAGAGAGAGAGAGAGAGAGAGAGATTGAGAGAGAGAGAGAAGTAGAAGAAGAAGAACGCAGAGAGAGACACAGAGACAGAGAGAGACAAAGACAAACAGAGGATGATGATGATGATGGATAGATGATAGATAGATAGTGGGTAGACAGAAGAGAAACAGAGAGATGAGGAGAGAGAAAGAAAGAGAGGGAGAGGGAAAGGGAGGAGAGAGAGAGAGAGACAGAGAGTGAGAGAGAGAGAGAGAGAGAAGAAGAAGAAGAAAAAGAAGAAGAAGACAGAGACAGACAGAGACAGACACAGAGATAGAGAGAGACAAAGACAGACAGAGGATGATGATGATAATGGATACATGACAGATGGATAGTGAGATGATAGATAGTGGGTAGACAGAAGAGAAACAGAGAGAGATGAGGAGAGAGAGAGAGAGAGAGAGAGAGAGAGAGAGAGAGAGAGAGAGAGAGAGAGAGGAGAGAGAGAGGAAAGAGGAAGGAAGAGAGAACATGTAGAGAGGTGATAGTTGTGTAGATAGATGGTAGAAGGTGATATATTATGAATAGATAGATGATAGGCATGTAGGTAGATAGATAATAAATAGATGATAGATTGAGTAAGTATTTATGAAGTCCCTCCTATGTACCAGACACTATATTAAGCCCCTAGGGAAACACATATGAGCAAGCAAGACAATCCCTACCCTCAAAGAGTTTACATTTTAATAAGGGAGACAACCTATAAGGGAAGCTGGTGGGGAGGGAGTGGGTATCTGTACAGGGGCAATAAGAAGAGTAAAGAAAAGAGGACGACATAGAATCCAGGTGTGAAAGAGGGAATGTACAAAATGTCTGTGGCAACCAAGTCCGGCAAGCCCAGCGAGAGTAGCCAAAGAAATTGCGGCACACAAATGTGAATGAAAATTATTGTTCTGGAAATGGTGAAGAGCAGTAATTCAGAGAAATTTAGGAAGAACCTCTGAACTGATGCAGAGTAATGTGAGCAGAATGGAGAAAGCACTTTACACAGTTGCCATAGTGATGTAAAGGAAAACAACTTAAAAGGAATTCTGTTCTGTGCACTGATCAATCTGGACTTCAGAGGACTGGTGTGTAAGTATACCTTCTTCGTCAAGATAGAGAGGTGGTGGACTACGGGTTAGGAAAAAGGCATGCATTGATGGATGTAGCAAATGTATTGTTGTTTTCATACTTTGTTACAAGAGGGGCTTCGGAATATTTGTGTGATGGAGTTATGGGGAAGGGGCAGTGATATGTTGTTTCCTCCATTAGTCTTTGAGCTCCTTGAGTTTTTTGCCCTTCTTCACAACCCCAGTGCTTAGCGCAGTGTCTGGCACATAGTAAGCACTTAATAATAAAGGTATATTGGCTAACTGGTTGATATCAAGCAACAACAAATGCTAGTGATTTTAAAAAAGTAATTAAGGTAAAATAAAATAAGGGGGTTGCAGGGGAAACGATAATGAGTGAGAAGAAAGGAGAGTGAAAAGTATTTGTTTTTGAGGTTGTTCGGCTGGACTCAAATGATTCCTTTCTGTAAAAATGAAAATCATATTCGTAGGAAAGACCAATATATAAGACCAATTCTGATTTATAGAGTAACTGTTCTTAGCCCTGAGGCTCCCTACTAGAGAATTCTCTCCAAGTTGGCAATCACCCATTAATGATAACTTTGGGGATCTACCCACTTAACCAGTTCCAATCCACTTAACTATACTGTTATCAAACCCATCCCTCTCCATTTTATTTGCAAGGACAAACCTGAGAATTGTCAAATGCTTTGCAAAAATCTAAGTAAACCATGTCCGTCTGCAGCCTTCCTCCTCCTGCCAATCTAGTAGCCTTGTCCAAAAAGGAAATGAAGTTAGTCTGGCATGACTTGATCTTGACAAAACCATGCTGGGGCTTAGTGATCATTCTTTTCCTTTACTAGCTAATAAGGTCATAGATTTATAGTTGGACAGGACCTTAGAGGCCATTTCATTCAACCTCCTCCATTTTTAGAAGATTAAACAGGCTCAGAGAAGTTTGTGATTTGCTTATGGTCACACAGCTAGTAAGTGTCAGAGGGAGGACTGGAATCGTATTGATTCTGAGTCCATTTTTAGCCACTCAGACACTCTGACTCTATGAGCATGGTGTGTGGTCTTGAGTAAGTCTCTCAAGTTTTCTCTGAGCCTATGTATTTGAAGTACCCTCCCCATCTCAACCTCCCTTCCAACCCCCTCCAAATCCAAAATACTTCCTCCGTTCTCTTCCCCTCCTCTCTCCTCCCCACCCCTGCCATCACCTTCCCTCTCCTCCTCCCTTCCCTGCCCTCTCCTCCCTTATACTCTGTATGTATCTTCTACAAATTTATATATGCACATGTTACTGAGAATATTTTCTACCTGAGAGCAGGGACTGTTTTTCTTTTCTTTTTCCGTTTTTTTCTAACACAATGATTAGCACACAGTAAGTGCTTAATAAATGCTTACTGATTGACTGTAAAATGAGTATTGCCATGATAAGGAAGTGAATGTTCCAAAGTGCTTTTTTAAATCTCAAAGTGCTAAGAAAATGGTGGCCATTATTCTCCTTATGAGGCAGTGAGGTGGTTCAGTGGATTAAGTGCTAGGTCTCAAGGCAGGAGGACCTGGGTTCAAATCCAGCCTCAAAGACTTCCTAGCTGTGTGAACCTGGGCAACTCATTTAATCTCTGTTCCAGTCTCTTCATCTGTAATAACAGTACCTACTTCACAGGGTTCTTGAGAGGATCAAATGAGATAATGTTTTACCCATAAAAGTTTACTAATATAAAATGCTTTTCAAATCTTTTGTTGTTGTTCAGTTGATTGAGTTGTGTCCAAATCTTTGTGACTCCATTTGGAGTTTTCTTGGCAAAGATACTGGAGCAGTTTGCTATTTTCTTCTCCAGTTAATTTTACAGATCAAGAAACTGAGGCAAAGAGTGTTAAATGATTTGCCCAGGGTTACACAGTGTCCGAGGTTAGATCTGGACTCAGGTCTCCCTGACTCCAGGCCCAGTACTCTATCTAGCACCAACCAGACTTAAAGTCATAGACATGCTAGTGATGATGATGGTGATGGTGAAGAGGCAGTTTTCAAATCATGCATCTGACAATTATTAGCCACATGACCCTGAGGAAGTCACTTTTTAAAAAATCTGTTCCTCAGTTTCTCCACTTGTAAAATGAAATGGTTGGGCTTGTTGGCCACCAAGGTCCCATCTAGCTCTAAATCTATGATCTTATGAATAGGCCATTTTTTCTTGACCTGGGGAATCAAATTGTCTTTTTTTTATAATTTGAAAAATTGAAGTTTTGCCAGATTCACTCAGAACCTACTTTTATATCACAGGGAAATGTATATGCATGTGACTATACATACAGCATATGTATAAAAATAATATAGTATGTGCATACACATACATGTATATATTCATATGTGTAAACATGCATATATGCATACACAAGCATTTAAGTCAAAGCTCAAGCATTTTTTCAGCACCTACAATTTGTGAGGTCCTGAGCCCTGAAGCTACAAGGACAAGAGGAGGCGGCCCTGGCCTTGGAGAAATTTATGCTTTTTAAGATTTGAGTGTGGGGGTGGGGGTGGAGGAAAACAAAGACTCCCCTTCCGGTTAGGTGAGAGTTCTGGTTGATTATTCCAGGTCTGAATGTGCTCATTCAGTAAGTCCATAGGCTTCCCCATTTGGAGCTAAGAGAGCTTGGAAGGCGTCTAGTTCAATCCCTCCTCATTTTACAGATGAGGAGTAAAGGGAGAGACATTAAATGGCCTGTCTAAGGCTATACAGCTTATAGCAGCAGAGCCCTAACATGTTGTCGAACATTAATGGATGGCTACTGTGAATATCGAATATAGAATGCTAGTGCTATGAGCGAGATGGTGCCTGCCTGCCTTCCATGAGCATACAGTCTGCTTCCGGAGATAAAGCCCCAAAAGACAGTATAAAATACAGAGCTCCCACTGGAAGGAGGTATTGAGGGGCCAGGCACTCAACGCCACGGTCAAATGTCTGTACTCTTGAAATGCAAAGCAGGCATTGCCAGGATCCCGTGACATCTGACCCAGCCACACCTGAGAGAATGGAGAAGGATCCAGGAGAGACTGTCCAGGATACAGGGTCTGGTAACACAGGGTCACTGCGTCCCAGTATTTGGCATTCTTTGTGCCTAAGACCTCCAGGCAGCCAGCTCAGCACATGAGAGTACTCCGAAATGGCACCTGGGTAACCGAACTTCCTTGAATTGCCCTGAGGGGCCACACGAAACGACCCACCTGGCTCCCTTTCCTTCCTCTTGAAACACACTGCTCACCCACTGCGCTGCAGTAAGCCAGCCTCGAAGCCAGAGTCCAGGGCCTCTCTTTTTATCGAGGGACCATGGGCAACCTCAGAATGGGAGAGAGACCAGTGCCCCCATCAGAGCTATTTGTGCCAGCTGCTGCCTTCCTGCCGGGCAGATCAACTGCCCTGCCTCCCTTACTGTAGAGAGGCTCAAGGGATCTTCCCTCCCCGCCTCCCCTGAATGGCCCACATCTGCCCCCAGGAAATCAGAAAGCTTTCTAAATCGCAGAGAACCTTTGCAATTTCTTAAAGAAGCCCAACAACAGTATGAGCCCGGAGGCATTTTGCACCCAAGGAGGTTTTCTTTGGGAATGTGTTGCTAGCTTGTTGTGAGTGGTATTAGTGAATTTTGTATCTGCTAATAAAAAATGAAAGCCACTATTAAAATCAAATCAATGGGTTGTACCTGGTTTAGATCACATCGGAGTTGGTCGTTCGCTTTGGAATTTGCAGCATCTGTTTCAATTAAGCCTTGTTTTTTAGTTTAAAGATATTAGTCCGCTCACTAGTGGTCTGTTCACAACATGAATAGTGGGTATTGTGCTCCGTCTGTATGCAGTTAAACACGACTCTGTAGACTCTATTAAATAGCGGTGCTGCCCAATTAGGGGGTGGGAGGGGGGAGGCCGGAGGACCCGACTGTATGTGCCTGTCCCACATGCGTTTTATAGATTCATAGTCAATGAAAACAGCTAACATAGAACATGTGTTGGGGGAGCAGGAGGGCGAAGGAAGGACCGGGCATGCGGGGCTTTCCTGCCTGGTGACAAATGGAGCCTGGACCCATCGATCATGCCGGGTTTACCTTAACAAAGGGGAAAGACAGGACCAGAGTCTGAAAAGAGAGGCCTGGGAATGGGGCTTGGGGATGGGGATGGCGGGGCAGGCAGGGTTAACATTAAAGATAATCACAGATGTAGAGCTGTGAAGCCCGGCCCCATGGAGACATCAATAACAAACTTTTAAAAGTCCTACTGTGTGCTGAGCCCTGTGCTTGAAGTGACAGAGGAGAGATTCACACAGTTCAGTCTGTGCTCTCAGGTAACTTACGGTAGGGGATGAGACACAGAAACATAGAAAATTAGTGGATAATATTGAATTGAAGCAACGAATAAAAAAATTAAGTACTTATTACTGCTGGGTGAATGCTGTGAATGCTGAGGATACTAGCAAGCAGATACAATACAAGCAAGCAAGTCAGCTTTCAGTTTAATTCAAGATTTACCTCTCAAGGTTGCTGGGAGGATAAAATAAATGATATTTATAAAGCATGTTGAAAACCTTGAAATGCTATAACATTTTACTTGTTGCTATTATTTTTATTTTAAATAGATTTTACTGCATTATTTTCATTTTATGTCACCTAGATTTCTCCCTGTATCTTTTCCTTCTTTCTCCCCCTCCCAAAAGCCATCCCTTATAACAATAAAAAGAGAAAGAAGAGGGAGGGGAAAAATCAGCAGAACTCAAATATATTGAAAAAAAATCTGACATTATATATAATATTGCCCATCTATGCAGCTCCCATTTTTGCAATAACCAGGGGGAGGTGTCTCCTCTTCTCTCTTCTTTGTGGCTGCCCTTGCACTTTATTATTTCATAATATTCCTTTTTTATTTTGGAGTTGTTTTTTCTGTCCATTTCCCTTGTTGTTGGCATTATGTATATTACTCTCCTGAATTTACTTGCTTCACACTGCATCAGGTCGTATACATCTTTCTGTGCTTTTCTGTATTCATCATGTTCATTGTTTCTTACAGTACAGTGACATTCTATTCCACTCATGCATCACAGTTTGTTAACCCTTCCTCAATCAATGAGTATCTGCTTTGCTTCCAGGTCTTGCTTCCACATGAAGTACAACTATATTTTGGTGCAGATGGGGACTTTCTTCTTATCAATGACCTTGAGGCAGTAAGAATTTATTAACAGCTAAGTACAATTTTGGCATTGCTTATAGTAAAACAACAAAG
The DNA here is from genome assembly GCF_011100635.1 of Trichosurus vulpecula. Classification (NCBI taxonomy): domain Eukaryota; kingdom Metazoa; phylum Chordata; class Mammalia; order Diprotodontia; family Phalangeridae; genus Trichosurus; species Trichosurus vulpecula. The sequence goes on from NC_050574.1 coordinate 29,453,505, forward strand.
ACAGTCCTTAGGCTCAGGGAGCTAACAGTGTACTTGGGGAGGGGAGATATTATGAAGAGAAGTTAATAGAACATACATACAAAGGAATTTTGGAGTGGGAGGTAGGGAGGATGCAGGAAAGATATAGAAGGTGGTACTTGGGCTCAGCTCTCAAAGGCTTTAGGGATTCCAAGATATAGAGAAGGGGGAAGGCCATTCCAGGCATGGAAACCAGCTTGTGCAGAGGCATGGAGGCTGGAGTAGGAATCCATCAATCATCAATCATTTATTGAACATCTACTATGTGCTAGCTCCTGGGGATACAAGTCATTTACAAGAGAAGAGTGAGTAAAGTATTAGAATATACTTTGTGAGGTCCTGATGGAGAAATTATTCCTACTCAGGGGAATCACAGAAGACTTTCTAGAGAAGGTCATGTTTCTGGTTGTTTTAAAGGATATGCCACCCCAAATCCTTGAAGAAATTAATAATTTAAAGGTTGAGGGAAAGCTAATAGTCAGTCAATAAACTTTTATTAAGCACCTACTGTGTGCCAGGTATATTTCAGGCAAAGAGAAGAGTAGTTCTGAGTGTTCTTCAGAGGGAATGATATTAGTTGTTACAATTTATGGAACATTTTACATAGCTCTTTGTAGAATGACTCTTGTTTGTTACTCATAATAAGCCTATTGTTATCACAATTTACAGATGAGGATACTGAGGCAGAGAGGTTCAGTGAATTGCCCAGGGTCACACAGCCAGAATTCAGACTTGAACCTTCCTGACTCCAAATCCTATCTGGCTGACTTGAGGATAAGTCAGTTTGATGGGAGAATAGAATGCTTGGAGATGTTAATATGAAATAACTGGAAAAGCCACTATGGTTAATCTCAAGGTATTCTAAGGACCCCTTTCTCCGCAGAACCTTATACACATAAATTCTCTGACTCTCAGACTTAAAAGGGACCTCTTCTCCAACTTAGCCCTCAACAAGAATCCTTTCTACAACCTACCTAGTAAGGGGTCACCCAGCCTTTGCTCGAAGACCTCTGTGAAGGGAGAACATGCCTCTTCCCCAGGTAGCCCACATCACCCAAGGCTACCTGAGATTGTTGGGGGAGTTTTGCCTCCCATAAAAATCCAAACATATTTCGCAGCTTCCCAGGTCTTCTTTCTGGGGCTGACTGGGGCAAAGCCTTCATGAGAGCATCCTGAAGAAAAAACATTGTCATGACATGTCACAATAGTGGTTACTTTATTTATTTAATTAAGTTTTTTTTTAAAGTGCTCAGCACAGTCCCTGGAATTTATTACATGCTATATAAACACTTATTCCCTTGCCTTCCTATAAAATGAATGGGCTGGAACAATTGTCGTCGTAGACTTTCTAGATCTATGTCTATACCCCTTTGATTTTATGAATCACGTACACACACACACACACACACACACACACACACACACACACACAGAGGCATTACATGGCCCCTTAAGTGTTAGTTCAGTTTCATACGGAATGTTTTAAATTTCAGAGTCTTTTAATTGAAAAGAAATCTTAGTAGAGTCCGTAGCTCCAAATGAATATAACTCTACCAAAGCTAATTAGATATGGAATTTTGATGGATGGGCTGACTTTGCAGCAAAGCAGAGATAAATGAACTGTCTGTCTCAACACGTGCTAACTGAAGTGGGATTTTTTTCATTCTAGTCTAACTTCATGGGCTGTGGGTTTTCCACAGCGGGCATAGAGGTCAGGGCTTTTTAATTTCATTTCAAAGAATAATCATAATCAATGACATTTCTATATTTCAAAGTTTTCAAAGTTCTTTGCATACATTATCTCATTTATTCCTTATCTCAACCCCGTGAGTTAGGTATTATTTTTATTCCTATCGAACAGATGTGGAAACCAAGGCTCAAAACCATGAAGTGACTTGTTAATGTCTGAGGCAGGATTTGAACTTAGGTCTTCCTAAGTCCTCCAGTGTCTTAATATGACAATGAAAGTCAGAGATCTCACCAGCAGCCAACCTGGGACTAGAAAACTTACCAGTCTTTAGGCAAGGGTATAAGGTGCTGTTGTATCACTGTTGCTTGACTGTGACGATAACATATATAAACACACTAAAGGTCTATGATAATTTTTTTTCAAAAGGCATTTATTAAGCATTTACCAAATACCAGTGCTAGAGATAGAGATGTAAAAGCAGAGTCAGTCCCTGACCTCAAGGAGCTTACATTCTAGCAGTAGGAGAAAGTGGAAGAATCCTGGCCAGAGAGAGGTGTTTCGGTTTGGAAAGTTCTAGCAGTGATAAATGGAGCCAGAGGGAAATAGATCGGCACTCTCTTTCTAGAAGCAGTGTCAATATTGATTGGGTTATTGTTCCCAAACTGGAAAATGGAAGGGGATGTGAAGACTGGAGAGTACTCAGGCCAGCAATGAAGGTGGTGAGAAGATGTCCAGGGAGGAAAGTCAAGTGTGGCCAGAGCCAAGTGAGGCACTTGCCAATTGGGCTGGTCATCTCTGAGGTGTCCATAACCCTCACCGGTATTACAACATGGAAGCTATTTTGTGATTGTAATGGTCTGATCAGCCACAGTTGGATGCATTATAACTTGACTCTAACATAGTGATGTGATTTTGGTCCTCTTTGAGAATGGAGAACAACCACCAGCGAAGGAGCTTGTCAACATCCTAGGGTAAATGCTGTCTCCAGATGCAGCTAGTGCAATGGAAGCACTGCTCGACCTGAGGTCGGAAAACTTGGGCTCAGGTCCCAACACTGAGGCTTGTTATTGTGGACTCCCAGGGTCTCAAGTTTTCTCATCTATAGAATTACAGGCTTGAACTGGATGGTCTCTGAGGTCCCTTGTAGCTTTATGTTAAAAAATAAAGTTGTCATTTATTTATTTTTAATATTTATTTTAAAAATTTGTGTTCTGAATTCTCTTCCTCCTTTCCTACCACTCCTCCCCCACCCCTTGAGGAAGCAAGAAATGTGATATTAATTATACGTGTGAAATCATGCAAAATATGATCCTGCTAACTCTAAACGTGTGATCCTTTGAGAATTAACACTGTTTCCTAGAGACATTAGAAGAGAGGGTGGACAAGTTGAACACGCCTGATTCTCCCTATGTAGATTATAAGCTCCCTGAGGCCAGGGACCTTATGTTTTATCCAGCTCTTAATACAGAATTTTGGTCACACTTTAGTCTCTCAAAGACCTATGATTTTGTCTGTGTTGATTCTCCCTCTACCGATAGAAAGAGCAGTCCTTCACTACTTAGTCGATGGTCTCTAAGAGTGGGGGTGGGGAAAAAGATCCCTTATAGTGACAATAAACAAATCTTTCCCAACTAATACCTATGGTTCATCACCAAATCATACTCAAAATCTTTCCAACAGGGCAGGAATGGACAAAGAATTTCCTCCCTTGGCCCAGTCTTAAAGAATCTCTCAGTTTATTTGAAAAGCTTTCATAGGGAAAGGGGTACCAGATCTGCTCTATTTGGCCCCAGAGGGACAGATCCAGAAGCAAGGGGATCAAGGCATCAAGAGGAAAGTTAAGGCCAAAGATAAAGAAAAGGAAGATCCCCACAACAGATTAGGTAGAAGGAGATGGAAGAGAATAGCACAGCATAGGGAGGCATGGATGGGCTGAGATCTGCCTCTGTGGAGGGAACAGCCAAATTAAAAAAATCAGAAATCCTTCTAAGTAAGGAACGAATTCCTAGCCATTAGGAATATTTTAAAATAAAACAATCTGCCTAAGCAGGCAGGAGGTTCTCCTTCATTAGTGGTCTTCAAGCAAAAACTGGAGATCCATTTTTCAGGTGTATTTTAGTAGAGTTCTTTCTGAGTATGGGTGGGATTGGATGACATTAGAGTTGCCTTCCAACTTTGAGAGTCTGTGGTTGCCCTGAGACATGAGAAGGCAGAGGAGAATTATGGTGGAGGCTTTGGGAAGACTAGGTACTTTATAAATGGTTGTGGAAGAAGAAAGGAAAGAGCGGGGAAGAAAGGAAAGAAGGAAGGAAGGAAGGAAGGAAGGAAGGAAGGAAGGAAGGAAGGAAGGAAGGAAGGAAAGAAGGAAGGAAGGGAAGAAAAGAGGGAGGGGGGAGGGAGGGAAGAAAGGAAGGGAGGGAGAGAAGGAAGGAAGGAGGGAGATGAGGTAGGAAGGAGGAGAAGGAGGGAGGGAAGGAGGAAAGGAAGAAAGGAGGAAAAGAAAGAAGAAAAGAGGGAAGGAGGGATGGAGGAAGGAAAGGAGAAGGGAGGGAAGGAAGAAAAGAAGGAAGGAGGGGAGGGAGAAGAGGAAAGAAGAAGGAAGAGAGGTAATGTGGTGCCATTGAAAAAGAGTTGAATTTTGAAGTTGAGATCCCGATCTTGAATCTTGGTTCTGACATTACCTATCAGAAATCTCAAGAAACACCCATTGATTCCCCTTGACTTCAATGTCTTTCTTCTTAAAACGAGGGGATTGGATAGTGTGACCTCTGAAATCCCTCCATTCCAGATCTATCATCCTGAAAACGACAGAGAAAATAGAGGGAGCGAGGGAAGGAAGACCAGATATCCAGAACAGTGGAATTTAGAAGTGGAAGGCAGCTGAGAGATGAAAGGCATCTTCTCTCCAAGGCCTGCCAAGGTGAGAGCACCTTTTCTGAGCTGTCAATGGTATGAAATGGAGCTTCAGAGAAAAGCTACCCAACCCTCCCCCGCATCGATAATTTTTTTTTCCTCGATAGTGAAAAAAAAAACCCCAGATAGGTTGATTCTCCCTTGTGGAGGTTGTTAAAAAGTAAACACAGCCCCCAGCTCACCTTAAATATGTTAAATAAACACAAGGCAGGCAAGATGAATATTAGGTCATTTCTCATAAATATTAATGCTCAGAGTTTTCCAACTGGCAAAATTAAAGAAACAAAGAAGACCACTTTACTTGCAACCTCATATACTCATGGGCCCTGGCCTGAGCCCAAGTAGGGGGGGAATTAAATAAATTGAGCCCCATGAAATAGCTCTCAACACTCTCACAGATGCCAATTGAAGTTGGCATGATCTCGATTGTTGTACCCACCAAGGTAAGGAATAGGTCACTGGGAAAGGGCTGGGGGAGGCCACTCGCTCTCCCTGCTCTCTCTCCTCTTCCCTCTCAGGTGGTTGATGCCACCTAATCCTCACTCCTGGCCCTGGAGTTTGCAAAACCCCCTTTTAGGATCCCAAATATCCTTTGCACTTAACACCCATAATGCTCCCCTGGAAACTGGAAGCAGAAAGACAAGACTGCAAAGTAAGGAAGATTTCCTCTGGTAGGGTGAGGGAGGATGGGATAGGGGATCAGAGAGTTAGAGCTGGAAGTCAATTTAACTAAAGGCAACCAGCATTTATCAAACACCTACTTATATTCTAGGCATTGGGCTAGATGCTGGGGATACAAAGTCAAAAGTAAAATGGTCCATGCCCTTGGGAAGCCTACTTTCTATTAGGAGAGCCAATAGGTATACAGAGAAGTCAATACAGAACATAAAAACCAACATGGTGGGAATCCAGAAAGGCTTCTTGTAGGAGGAGGCTCTTGAGCTGATTATTTGAAGGAAGATGGGGTCCTTCAGGGAGGAGGCAAAAAGAGAAACATCCAGGGCACTGGGGATGTGGAATGGGAGGCAGAGACTTTTGGAAGTCAATTAGTTTGATTCTCTCGTTTTGCATTTAGGGAAACTGAGGCCCACAGAGGTCAGGTGAGTTATAAAATCCTACAAATGGTAAAGGGTGGAGTCCAAATTCAAGCCTAGTCCTTTTAAATCTCTAGATAGGGATTTTCCCACAGACCACATTGCCTCAAGATACAGCAGAGGGAGAGCAATGTCCCAGTGACTTCATGCTATCTTTTGTCTTCCCGGACCCTCTCACTCTGGTTCCTACCCGCCACCCCCAACCAAGCAGCAAGAGATCATGCCAGATATTTCCATCCTCCCCCATCCTAGGTTACCAGTTTCTATGTCTCCTTCCCTCAGGGCTCTCTGCCCTGGTCAATTCAGGGTTTCAGTTCACCGGAGAAAGTCATTCTGGCCCATTCCTAAGGCTAATGGGTGTTAATAAGTTAATGCTTCAGCTCCAAGGTAAAATATTTACCTGGACACAGGGCCTGGAAATAGAGGGCTGTGTCTAATGGGAGATGTTTCCACCTAACTGGCAGGCTGGAGCTAGCTTTGGAGAAATCCACCTTTAAGCCTCTCCACTTGGCCTCTGCCCTGACTCAACTATGAGATTTCAAAGTGAGAGTCTAGAAAAGCTAAGCCAGAGGCCAAATGGCCACTGGTAAGGACATTGTTACCCTGTCCTTGGTAAGAGGTTGACTTAAGTCAGGAATGAAAAAAGCACTGTCTCGAGTCAGGGGATCCCACCTCTGATGCTTACTACCCGTGTGAGCCCTCCTTGGGCAAATCATGCATCCTTCTGGGGTTAGCTCCCTCAATTGTAAAATGAGGGATTTGGTGTAGGTGGTCTCTGAGGATCTGTGCCTACATAGATCTACAATCTATGTCCCTTCTAGCTCTGAGAGTCCATGCAGTTAATTAGGAAACATTATGAGTCAGTCACTGTGCTAAGTGCCAGTTGAGGACACAAAGACACAAAGTAAAAGAGTCCCTGCCTTCAAGGGGCTTACATTCTACCCCTGGTTTCTTCCTCTGGGGATGGTCCCTTTCCAGTCTCTCTAGTCTCCTATCTTACCTCTCTGTTCCTGACCTTACACACACATGTACAAAACATATATAATAAATGCATGTGTATGTATGCATGTACCTACACATGGTATACATGTGTATGTCTACATCTGTATCCATATATATCCATAGGATCATAGCTTTAGAGCTCAAAATGACTCAAGAGGACCTAGACGCTAATCTCCTAATTTTATAGAGGAGAGAATATTTAGGTATGGAAGTGAAAAGGTTTGCCCCAAGTCACACCCATGGCAAGTAACAGAACAAGGATTCAAATGAAGCGTCCTTCCCACTACCCTCTGCTGCTTTCATACCAGAATATTACATTGTTGCTCATCCTTCCTTTTGAGTAGGACCAATGATATCACAGAGTGATATGTTGACTAGAGTGTGAATTGGATTTAGGTGAGGCAGAGTTGTATAAAGTCTTGCTCTCTCTTCCAGTCATCAAAGTCCAGTGGCTGACAGAAGTTAGGATGACTGGTGATACAGTGGATGACCTTGGCATCTTGGATGTCTAACCAAACTCAAAGTGTTCCATAGCACCTGCTTCAGCCGCCTTCATGGCCATTGAAACAAATTATTCCCATCTGCCCATTCTGCCAGGGGAAGTCTTCACATGCTTGGGGTAGACACCCCCTAAATCACCAATGGGTTTGAAACCTGTTGATTACCATCAAACTGGTTTAGCCTTTCTGCCCAAATGGTTTTACCAGGGTATGGCCACTGTGCATGCTATAGTTTCTTGGAACCACAGGTGAGAGTTGGGTGGAAGGTGGACACCAAAGGTGGATGAGCAGCTCTGAAAAGGGCTTGGGAAGTCCTCACACCAAAGGTGCTAGTCCTCCATGTATGCCATATACCCCATCAGAACATAGCTAGCCAATATCCTACTCTTCTCCCAACCTTGCCTCTCCGATTCTTGCTCTGAGAACAATAATCAACACTGCCATTTCTACTGGAAAAGTGTACCGATCAACTGCCTTATGTTCAACTTATAATCCCTATGACTTCCTGGAAAGAAGAAAGGAAACAAGTATTAATTAGTTGCTTATTGTGGGTGTCAGACATTATGCCAATCACTGAGGCTATAAATACAAGAAAAAAGAAAGTACCTGCCCTCAATGCGCTTACACTCTAATAGAGAAGATTACATATAAAAAAAGGTTGCTCAAAAGGAGGAATGGTGTGCAGGGAAAGAAAAGGGAGTTGGAGTACAGAAGCCAAGAACAAGGTCAGGCCCCTCCCCAAAATGGAGGCTTCAGGAGGAACTCAGAAATAGAAGAAGATTGTGGATCTTATAGAGGAAATGTGCCAAGTTGAGAAGGCTACAGCACAGTTGGATGTTTCAGAATGGGAAGACCCCTGGCTTTGAGGGAAATTTTAGAGTGAGTTAACATGATTTGGAAGTCTAGGAGGCAGGACAGGGAAATTCTTCACCCCTTTGGCAGGCTGGTGAAGCTCATTGAGTGCTTCTCGGAATAATGCTTTTAAACACATAAGATTAGGAAGGAAGCTGATTCCACCAAAATTCAGTTAATATTAAAAGTTCCCCATTCACAGTCCACCTGGAATAATGATGATGATGAAGATGATGATGATGATGATGATGATAGTGGTGGTGGTGATGGTGATGGTGATGGTGATGATAATAATAAACTCATTTATACAGAATTTCAAAGTTTGCAAAGTGTTTTACATATGTTAAGTCAATTGATTCTATCTTCCTGAAGAGCCAGTGCTCATGGGGGCCAGTCGCTGCCCCTCTGTTTGGGACGATCACAGCTGCTTTGTATTACATTTATGGAGAATCTCACTCTTGGAAAGTTAGGTGGAGAAAACAGATGGAGCCATTTAAAGGGAGATTCTCTCAATGTTCAAGCCAGTTACCCTCTTTGATCATTCTCGGCTGTTTGTTTTATAGGATCTACTGGAAATGATGACTGGCTCTGAAGGACACACACAGAGCAAATTTCATAGGATTGCTGAGTCTCACAGCTGGAAAGGACCTCAGAGGCCACCCAGTCCAAGCCATACCTGGATATGAATCCCCACCATGACATAGAACATAAGTCATCCTTTAACTTTGGCTAAAAAAGCTCCAGCGATGGGGAGCCCAAAACCTCCTGAGGAGACCCCCCCTTCTAGTTATGGATAATTCCCATGGATTAAGCAGCTTTTCCTTCCAATGAGCCAAAGCCTGTTTCCTTGAAATCTATTCTTTTTCATCGAGTCTCCTATGACCAAGAAAAAAAAAAAACATTTATAACCCATTCTACACATGAGTTCAGTCGTGTCTGACTCTTCTTGACCCCATTTGGGGTTTTCTTGGCAGAGATACTGGAGTGATTTGCCATTTCCTTCTCCAGCCCATTTTATAGATGAGGAAACTGAAGTAAACAGAGTTCAATGACTTGTCCAGAGTTACACAGCTAGGAAGTGTCCGAGGCCAGATTTGAAGTCAGGAAGATGAGTCTTTCTGATTCCAGGTCCAGTGCTCTAACCACTGTACTACCTAGCTGTCCCTTCTTCACATGACAGCCCTTCGAATTCTTGAAACCAGAGCTTATGTTCCCATTAAATCATTTCCTGAGCAGCAAAATGTGCCACATAAGGATGTCATCCTCATTGGGTATAGAACTGGACCTCTGATTAGTGTGGTGCAGGGAGCTCCAGGTGAGGAAACTCCCTCTATCATTTCCGGGTTGCAACTTCTCTGTAACTTCAGAGAGTTGCCTAAAGCACTGATAGGTTAAATGATTTGCCCAGGGTCAATCAACCCATATTTGTCAAAGGTAAGATTTGAACCTAGGTATTTCTGGCTTTGAGACAAGTTCTTTATCTACTGTGCCTCACTGGCTCTCTCATTATCATTATTATTATTAATATCATGTCGCTTGAATCAGAGGTAGTTGGATTGGTTCCAGAAAGGGCAAGTTAGTCCCTCAATTCTATAAATAATCTGAACATCTAGAACTCTCCACTTCTTTCAATAAATGCTTCTATGACCAGCCTCAAGGTCGCTCATCATCTCGGCTGCCCTCCTCTGGAAATTTCACAATTTACCAATGCCTTGCCTAAAATGTGGCACTCAGAATGGGACACAATGCTCCAGATTGGCCTGACCAGGACCAAGGACAGCAGACCTATCACTTCCCTGTCCCTCAATACTTTAAGGTTTTTTTTTGGCTATTGGGTCATCATTTTTACTAATCTTGAGCTTACAATCCACTAAAACAGTCCATTAAGAAATATTTGTGAAGTGTCTACCTTGTGCCAAGCTCTGGAGATACAAAAAGAGGTATAAGATAGTCCCTGCCCTCTAGGAGCTTATGATTGAATGCTATGTAGGGTAGACAATAATATGTACAAACAAGCTATATACAGAAGAAATATTGCTGTCAAGCCACACCTCCTTCATGTTGTACTTTTGAATTTTATCTTTTAAATTCAAGTGTGGCATTTTATATTTACCTCTGTTGAGTTTCATCTTATTGGATTTGGCTCAGGATTCTATCTTGTCGAGACCCTTTTGGATCTTGACTCTGGAACTCACTGTGTTAGCTATACCTCCCAGATGTCTGCCTTTTTAAAAAATAAATATGTCACTTATGCCTTTATTACTGTCAGTGATCACAATGTTGTATATACAGGGCCAAGGACAGATCTCTGAGGCAATCCACTGGACACTCCTACTTCGTTGAAATTGGCACATTAATGCCTACCATTTGAATCCAGTCATTCAACCAAGCTCAAATCTATCTAATTATACTATCATGTACCTCACCACTGTCCAATGAGAGAGAGAAGAGAGAGAGAGAGAGAGAGAGAGAGAGAGAGAGAGAGAGAGAGAGAGGGAGAGAGAGATTGGAGAGAGAAAATCTTTAATTTTTATTAAATGCTTTGGTAAAATCTAAGTAAATTATGTGGACAACATTCCCAATCCACCAGTCTAGTAAACTTACCAAAAAAAAAAGAAAATGAGGCTGGTGTTTCATGATTAGTTCTTGGCAAAGTCACGTGGGCTCTTAGAGATTGCCTTTCTAGATGTTCACATGTGTTCCCTTTAATAAAACATTCCAGAATTTTCCCAGGAATTGAAGTCAAGATCACTGGCCTATACTTTTTAGCCTCCATTCTCTGTTTTTTTTTTTAAATCAGACCAATCTTTGCCCTTCTCCAGTCCTGTGGCACCTCTCTGATTCTCTACAACCTTTCAGAGGTCATTGATGATCACATATGCCCATTCTTTTAAGTGAGTTTGTGCAAGAGTAGTTGAAATGGTAATTAAAAGGAAAAGACATGTACAAGAGATGCTGTGAAGGCAGGATCATCTGCATTGGTAACTTCATGAATATGGGAGTAAGAGTAAGGGAAAAGGAATAACTAAAGATTGATCAGTAAGCAGTTATTTGGCACCTACTATATGCCAGGCACTGAGCTAGGCACTGGAGATATAAAAAGAAAGAAAGAATGAAAGAGAGAAAGAAAAAGAGAAAGAAGAAAGAAAGAAAGAGAAGGAAAGGAAGGAAGGAAGAAAAAGAAACAAAGAAGAAAGGAAGGAAGGAAGAAAGAAAGAAAAGAAGCAAGGAAGAAAGAAAGAAAGGAAGGAAGGCAGAAAAAAGAAAGTAAGAAAACATTCAGAAAGGACCCCAAGGTGACTGGAAAGATGACAGTGACATCAACAAAAATATGAAAATTAGGAGGAGGGGTGAGTTTAAGGGCCGGGGAAAGGATACCTTTACCCTTGGACATGGTCTAGTTCTTCTGGATCTGCTGAACTGAACACTACTAGGACATCTATTGAGAGTTCTTTAGCTGGTCTCCATGAACTTTATTTTTTTAATAATTATAGTTCAATATAATTAGTTTCCTTTGAAAATCAATATATTTTATTTTGCACATTTTAAAAAGATTTTGAAAAATAGGTCCATAGCCCTTACCAAGACGTTAAAGGGGGCTGGAAGACAGAAAAGTGGAAGAGCTCTTTGAATAGGCACTCTCTAATTCTCTCATTATCTGGAGGGTAGGATTTGTGATGCTTGCTGTTTGGATGTGTGGCTTACAAACTCACCAGCGAGAACTACAGAATGCAGGGGCCGGGAGAATGCCATATAAATGCATCATTGTTATCGCTGCTATTGTCGTTGTCCTCCTCCTCCTCATCACCATCACCATCACATCACCACCACCACCACCACCATCATCATCATTACCACCATCATCATCATTACTGCCACCACCACCACCTCCACCACTACCACCACTACCACCACAACCACCACCACCATCATCACCATCACCATCACCACTACCACCACCACCACCATGACCATCATCTCCACAACCACCATCTCCACCACCACCATCACCACCATCACCACCACTACCACTATCATCATTATCACCATCATCATCATCACCACCACCACCACCATCATCATCATGGCATAATGCTTAGGGACTCAGCCTTGGGGCCAGGAAGACCTGGAAGAAGACCAGGAAGACCTGCCTCTGAATTGTACTTGTTGTGTGATTCTTGGCAAGTCACTTAGACTCTCAGTGTCCCACTCAATTCTGGAGAGAATCTAAGACCATTAAATTGCAGTACAGCAATATAAGAGATTTAGAGATGGAAGGGATTTTGGAGATTATCTACACCAAACCCTCATTTTACAGATATAAAAAATGGAGGCTGAAATGGGTTAAATGACTTGCCCAAAGTTACACAAGAAGTAGATGATAAAGCCAGAAGTCGAACTCAGGGCCTTTGAAATTAAATCCATCGGTCATTGGGGTGGAGCCAAGATGGTGACTGGAAAGCAGGGATTAGCATGAGCTCCCTGCCAAGTCCCTCCAAAAACCTATAAAAAATGGCTGTGAAACAATTCTAGAACTGAAGAACCCACAAAATAGCAGAGGGAAGCAGGGCTCCAGCCCAGGACAGCCTGGATGGTTATTGGGTGAGGTCTTTCACCCACGGAGCTGGGAGCAGAGCAGAGTGGAGCAGAGCCCAGCGTGGGCAGCACGGACCAACCAGACTAGGAGCCGGGTGGAGTGTGCCTTAGCACCATGAATCAGTGAGCTGCAGCAGTTACCAGACTTCTCAACCCACAAACACCAAAGACAACACAGAAGGTTAGTGGGAAAAGCTGCTGGGGACAGGGTGATAGAGTTCATGGTCCAGCCACCACCCTGGGGGCAGCAGAGGTGAGGCAGCTACAGAACTACAGCTGCAGTTGCTTCCGACCCCAGGACCACCTGGTGGGAGGAATTAAGTGGCAGATCAGAGCAGGAGTGCAGAGCCTGCTGAAGATCTAAGTCCAGTCTGGGTTGGGAGTTCTTGGGGAAGGAGGAGTGCTGGTGTGGCACAGCTGTCTGTAATAGCTCTGAAATCAACAGTGCATCCCCCCCAAGCTTGGAACATAGTACTCTTTACTCTACAGCCAGTCATACCCTGACTAAAAACTCAAGGGTTAAGTAAGTTGGCTGGGAACATGGCCAGGCAGTGAAAACGCACCCAGATTCAGTCTCAGACTTTGGAATTTTTCTTTGGTGACAAAGAAGACCAAAACATACAGCCAGAAGAAGTCAACAAAGTCAAAAAGCCTACAACAAAAGCCTCCAAGAAAAAAACATGAACTGGTCTCAGGCCATGGAAGAGCTCAAAGAGGATTTGGAAAAGCAAGTTAGAGAAGTAGAGGAAAGATTGGGAAGAGAAATGAGAAGGATGTATGAAAATCATGAAAAACAAGTCAATGACTTGCTAAAGGAGACCCAAAAAATACTGAAAAATATACTGAAGAAAACAACACTTTAAAAAATAGACTAACTCAAATGGCAAAAGAGCTCCAAAAAGCCAATGAGGAGAAGAATGCCTTCCTTGAAAGGCAGAATTAGCCAAATGGAAAAGGAGATCCAAAAGACCACTGAAGAAAATACTACTTTAAAAATTAGATTGGAGCAAGTGGAAGCTAGTGACTTTATGAGAAATCAAGATATTATAAAACAGAAACAAAGGAATGAAAAAGTGGAAGACAGTGTGAAATATCTCATTGGAAAAACCACTGACCTGGAAAATAGATTCAGGAGAGATAATTTAAAAATTATTGGACTACCTGAAAGCCATGATCAAAAAAAGAGCCTAGATGTCATCTTTCAAGAAATTATCAAGGAGAACTGCCCTGATATTCTAGAGAAACAGGGCAAAATAGAAATTGAAAGAATCCACAGATCGCCTCCTCAAATAGATCCCAAAAAGAAATCTCCTAGGAATATTGTCGCCAAATTCCAGAGCTCCCAGATCAAGGAGAAAATATTGCAAGCAGCCAGAAAGAAACAATTCGAGTATTGTGGAGACATAATCAGAATAACCCAAGATCTAGCAGCTTCTACATTAAGAGATTGAAGGGCTTGGAATACGATATTCCGGAGGTCAATGGAGCTAAGATTAAAACCAAGAATCACCTACCCAGCAAAACTGAGTATCATGCTCCAAGGCAAAATATGGATTTTCAATAAAATAGAGGACTTTCAAGCTTTTTCAGTAAAAAGACCAGAGCTGAATAGAAAATTTGACTTTCAAACACAACAATCAAGAGAAGCATGAAAAGGTAATCAAGAAAAAGAACAAGAAAAAGAAATTGCAAGGGACTTACTAAAGTTGAACTGTTTTGTTTACATTCCTACATAGAAAGATGATGTGTGTATGTGTGAGGTCATGAGACCTCAGTATTAGGGTAGCTGAAGGGACTATGCATATGTATATGTATATACATATATACATACATATGTATATATATGTGTATACATATATATGTGTGTGTGTATGTATGTATATGTGTGTGTATATATATATATATATATATATATATATATATATATATATATATATATATATATAGAGTGGGGGCACAGGGTGAGTTGAAGATGAAGGGATGATATCTAGAAGAAATAAAATCAAATTAAGGGATGAGAGAGGAATATATTGAGAGAGGGAGATAGGGAGAGATAGAATGGGGTGGATTATCTCGCATAAAGGTGGCAAGAGGAAGCAGTTCTGTGGGAAGAGGGGAGAGGGCAGGTGAGGGGGGAATGAATGAATCTTGCTCTCATCAGATTTGACCTGAGGAGGGAATACCATAGGCAGTCAATTGGGTATCTTCCCCCACAGGAAAGAAGGAGAAGGAAGATAAAAAAGGGGGGATGATGGAAGAGAGGGAAGATGGGGGAGGAGGTAATCAAAAGCAAACACTTTTGAAAAGGGAGAGGGTCAAGGGAGAAAATTGGATAAAGGGGGATAGGTTAGGAAGGAGCAAAATATAGTTAGTCTTTCACAACATGAGTATTGTGGAAAGGTTATACATTATGATACGTATGTGGCCTATGTTGAATTGCCTGACTTCTTAAGGAGGGTGGGTGGGAAGGGAAGAGGGGAGGGAATTTGGAACTCAAAGTTTTAAAAACAGATGTTCGAAAACAAAAAAAAAAAAACACGTTTTTGCATGCAACTAGAAAATAAGATACACAGGCAATTTATCTTGTCCTACAAGAAAGGAAGGGAAAAGGGGATGGGAGGGGAGTGAGGTGACAGAAGGGAGGGCTGACTGGGGAACAGGGCAACCAGAATATGCGCCATCTTGGAGTGGGGGGGAGGGTAGAAATGGGGAGAAAATTTGTAATTCAAACTCTTGTGAAAATCAATGCTGAAAACTAAATATATTAAATAAATTAAATTTAAAAAAAGCAAAAAAAGAAATTAAATCCATCACTTGTTCTGCTATATCACTGTAAAATGATATAGGCAGTGGTAGAGAGAGTTTCTTCATCAGGAAATTCCCTGTACAGAGCTTTAGCCTTGGAGTCACTAGGACTCAGGTTCAAATCTGGCCTCAGATGCTTCCTAGCTGTGTGACCCTGTTGCTTAACCCTGATTGCCTTAAAAAAAATAATAAATTCCATATACCAATAAAATCACAGGTCCAGACCCTGTCCCTGTTATTAGTACTAAGTCACCAGCACCAGAGGAGTTTACCTGAAGCCAGCCGGGCCCTGGAGAGGGCAGGTTGGCCAAGGCATCTCTATGCCCAGATTAAATAAAGAGTCCAAGCATTGGGAGGAAGTCATTCCCTAAGGTGCCTTTATCCCCACCTGCCATGCCTGCTAAAACCCAACAAGTATATAAAACCCAAGCCACATCTTCACTTACCATCTACTATGTATCTTCCAGTGGCCCAAATGGTACAGTGGTTAGATCACCGGGAGTAGAGTTAGGAAGAACCAAGACCAAATACAGCCTCAGAAACTGGCCTAGCTTTGTGATCCTCGGCAAGTCTCTTGATCTGTTTGCCTCAGTTTCCTCAACTGTAAAACTGTGAATAAGTATAGCACCTACTTCCCATGGTTGTTGTGAGGTCAAATGAGATCATATTTGTAAAGCGCTTAGCTCAGACTGGCATATTTTTTGTTTTTGTTCAGCTGTTTCAGCTGTGTCCTATTCTTCGTGACCCCATTTGGGGTTTTCTTGGCAAAGACACTGGAGTAGTTTTCCGATTCTTTCTCTAGCTCATTCAACAGATGCGGGAACTAGCAGGTATTAAATAAATGCTTGTTTCATCCCTCCATCTCTCTCCTCCTTCTTTTCTTCCTAGAAAGCTGAAAACTTCAAGCCTGCTTCCAACTGCCAGACTTAAGTAAGGATGGGTAACAGAATATCACCTGTTATAATAATGTCATCTCTGAAAGGAGATACAGGCTGGTCTAGGGGGTAAGAGGTGAGCTGGGTTCCTGTTTGCAGGATGTGCCAGATCCTGTTGAAGCCCTCTGGGCACGATAATGCCCCCAAATGTTTTCAACAGTCCTTTTCCTCTTGATTTAACATTCCAGTGGTTCTATGGAGGGCATTTAATTGCTAAATTCTTGATCCTTGGACACCTAACTCATCTAAGTGCTATGTGCTAAGAGTCAGGCTCTGTCTGGGTTGCCTTTGAGTCTTCTTTCATAAGGGTTGAGTAAGAAATGCCACATATGAAGAAATTCAGACTGGGGAAGAGGATCTGAGCTCAGTTCCAACATTTAACCGAAAATGAATCTCAGAATTACAGAATCTCTGAGTTAGAAGGGGTGTCAAAGCCCAGCTGGTCCTACCAGTACCTGACCAAGAATCCACATGACCACATTGCCCACAAATGGGCTCTCTGCCTCCAGATAAAGGTATTCAGGGAGGGTGGACCTAACACCCCTTGAGACAGCCCATTCTACTGTGGGACACATCTAGTTGTTAGGAAGTCTTTCCTTCAAATCTAGCCTAAATGGTCTGAGGGAATTCTCACTGGGGTAAATGGTTTGTTCCCTCTGGTTTAGATGAATCTATCATTGTTTATATTATAAATTTACAAACAAATTAAATCTCAAGCCTAAGTTTTTGAGTTATTGCCCTCACTTAAGGACTATTTGAGGATTCTCACCTAGGATCTTGTAAAAAGGATTGATTTTTCTTCTCTTCAGAAGACAGCTCTGAATCTTCATTAGCCAAACTTCAGAAAGCTTGGTATAACAAAGTCAGGATAACCTTGGTTCCAATTCTGCCTCTGACACTGACTTAGCTGTGTGACTACTAGCCTTTCTGACCCTTGGTTTATCCCTCTGTGAAATGGGAAAAGTAATATTCACAGTATTCAGTTCCCAAGGTTGTTGTGAGGCTCAAATGAGAGAATGTGGGCAAAGTGTTTGGCAAATTTGGAAGTTTTCTCTAAGTGCCAGTCGTTTTTATTATTGACTCAGAGGAGGAGGAGGAGGAGAGGAAGAAGCAGAAGCAGAAGAAGAAGAAAAAGAAGAAGAAGAAGAAGAAGAAGAAGAAGAAGAAGAAGAAGAAGAAGAAGAAGAAGAAGAAGAAGAAGAAGAAGAAGAAGAAGGAGAAGGAGAAAAGGAAGGAGAAGAGGAAGGAGAAGAAGGAGAAAGAGAAGGAGAAGGAGGAGGAGGAGGAGGAGGAGAAGAAGAAGAAGAAGAAGAAGAAGAAGAAGAAGAAGAAGAAGAAGAAGAAGAAGAAGAAGAAGAAGAAGAAGAAGAAGAAGAAGAATGCTGGCTAAAATACTCTTATCATTTAAAGCTATTTATAACCTCCAATCCAGCCACACTGGCCTTCTAACAGACCCTCAAGCCTAGCATTCCATCTCCATCGGCCATGCCCCCACTCCAGGGTTGCTCTGCCCCTCATTTCCTACTTCTTAGCTTCTGACTCCCTTCACCCTCCTCCCCCTCCCACCTCCTTCCCTCACTCCTCTATCCCCATAAGTTGGAGACTTCCCTTTTCAGCTTAAATTTCTTCTGTTCTGTATATTTGTATGCATGAGTAGTTAGCATATTTTCTCTCCATTAGACTGCAAGCTCCTGGAAGGCAGGGTTGGTTTGCTTTTTGCCTTTCTTTGTATCCTTATACTTAGCACAGTTTCTGACACACAGTAAGGACTTAATAAGTACTTGACTGACTGAATCAGTTGAACTTTGAAAGAATTTAGGGATTGTAAGAGGCTTCAGTAAGAAAGAACATTTCAGGCATGGGATTAGGTTGGTTGGGCAGAGCAATGCTGGGAATGGATTTTAAAATGTGTCATGTAGAAGGAAGGATTCCAACTTGTTCTAGGTCTCCCCACAGGGCAGAACTAGGAAGAGAGGGTGGAAATTGGAGGATGGGGAGAAGATTTTTGACTCGCTAACAATCAGACCAGTCCGACAGTGGAATTCACTGCTTCTTGAGGTAATGACCTCCCTGTTACAGGGGAATGTTCAGGCAGAGATGGTGTGACCATATGTTAGGGATGTTGATGGAGATTCCAGGGTTAATTGGGGGTAGGGCTAAATGTCCTCCATCTCCCATGGCTTACTCACTGTTCTGCACATGGATTGTCCATTTCTCGTCTCTCTACTTTTGCGCTGACCACCCTTTATTCCCTGAATACACTCCCTCCTCACTTCTGCTGCTTAGAATCCTCAGTTTCCATTAAAGCCCCTACTTTCTACACGAAGTATGTTAGTTGCCTCACATACCAGGGCCCTCCTCCCGGAAACAACCTGACATTCATTTTGACTATATTTCTTTTTTAATTTATAAATGAGAATGCTATTTGCTCCGTTCGAATGTAAGCTCCTTGAGGGCAAGGACTGTTTCACTTTTGTCTTTGGGCTATGCAGGCACTTAATCAATGTTTGTTGGCTGATTGGCCTCTAAAGTCGCCATGATGTGACAGGCCCCAAATCACATGACTTATCAGTAGGTGAACCTGTAACTGACTCGAACTGATCCCTTGGTTTTGGGACTTCCATCCTGGGGTTACTGTCCTACATTACAGGCAACTAGGAAGTGCAGTGGATAAAAGGCTGGAGCTGGAGTCATGAAGAACTGAGTTCAAATCCAGCCTAAGACACTTAGGAGTTGGGTTACTCTGCGCAAGTCACTTAACCTCTGTTTGCCTCTGTTTCCAAAACTCTAAAATGATGATCATAATATTTACCTCCCAGGGTTGTTGTGAGGCTCAAGTGAGATAAGGAGCTTAGCACAGTTCCTATTACATTGTAGGCACTGAATGTTTTCTTCCTTCTTTTCTTTTTTCCTTCTTTTCTTTTTCCTTCTTTTTTTCCTTTTATTCTTCTTTCCTTTTTCCTTCTTTCTTTTTTCCTTCCTTTTTTTCCTTCCTTCCTTCCTTTCTTTTCTTCCTTCCTTCCTTCCTTCCTTCCTTTTCTTCTTTCCTTCCTCCTTCCCTCTTTCCCTCCTTCCTTCCTTTTTCTTCTTTCCTTTTTTCCTTCTTTCTTTTTTCTTCCTTTTCTCTTTCCTTTTTCTTTTTTCTTTCCTTCCTTTCTTTCTTTCTTCCTTCCTTCCTTCCTTCCTTCCTTCCTTCCTTCCTTCCTTCCTTCCTTTCTTCCTTCCTTCCTTCCTTCCTTCCTTCCTTCCTAGTTAGTCATAGCCCAGTGGGAATAACAAAAAAACAACACTTAGAGAGGAATGAATGTGGATACATTGACCTTTATCTGAGATAATCATGGTTTCAGTGTGCTCCTTCTAGTGCCTTGAAGCTCAATATGTCACAATGAAAATGAGGGTTAGCTTATAATCTATATCAGGGGAGTCATACATTGCTTGAGAGCTGAGAATATGGAATGTGTAGGGCTCTTTGACCTAATCCCATTATCCTGAACTGTATCAGAATTCCTCATGCTTTTCAGGGATTCCCTCCAGGCCAATTCAATCCACATACTATTTATTAGGTGCCTTCCCTGGTTCTGGAATCAGGGGTCTTGGGTTCAAATCCCACCTTTGATGTTTATTACCTGTGTGACTGAGAGCGATTCACAGCTTCCTTGGTTCTGACTCTCCCCCTCTGTATAAGGGAGGGAGTTAGACTAGACAGCTTCTGAGATTTCTTGCAACTCTAAATCTAGGGCCCTATGGTCTTATGTGCCTGATACTGTGCTGGGTCCTAGGGTTACAAAGATCCAAATAATGCCTTCAAGGATCTTACTCTCTCAGGGACCATACTGGGACCTTGGCCTCTGCCAAATGGAATTTGACTTCCAAGAAATACAGTCACCTCCTTTAGAGCTAGAAAACACCTTAGATGCCACCACACTAACCATTTTGTTTACAGAGAAAGAAACTGAGACCCAGAGGGGGAAACTTGCTAAATAACTGACCTTGGGTTTGAACCCTGGTCTTCTGGCTTCATAACCAATGAGCTTTCCACCATACCATGTTATGCAGCCCAACCTCCTTCTTTTAAAAATGGGAAAACTGAGGCTCAGATTGGGGGAAAGTGACTTGTCCAAAGTAATTAGCAGAGCTAAGGATTTGAACCCAGGTCCTTCAACCCCCAAACGGTTCCCTTTTTACTGGGCCACACTGATTGCCTTGGCTCTGACAACCTTAAGTTCAATACTATTTTCAATCTATTCCCTTTTGTTTCTTTATTGTAAACAGATCCAGGGACATTTTTGCGTTTACCTCTTTATGAGACAGGGCAACTTTTCATTATATTAACTGCCTATCCCTTTAACAGGTTATTATTTTCAGTAGGCTCTGGTGTCTCGTTATGGAGTTCTGAGCTTGGTGCAACGGAAACGTGCCCTTCGAGCGAGCGGGCTCCCGACCAGTGTAATCACCAGAGTGCTCCCTGGCCCTGCTCCCTGGTCGTTTACAGGGTTCCTTCGAAAGGCTATTTTCTGAACATTTCATTAGGCGAGGCCGAATGAAATCGAGTGTCCGCTCCTGTTTCTGGAGACAAGCGAGCCCCGGCAAATATCCCTCCCTGCTCCTCGCTTCCTCCGTCAGTGCTGTGGGGGTCTTGATTCCATGAGATGGATTAGAAAAAAGTTGTCATTGATCAGGCAGCAGGCTGGCGGTTTTTTACGGAGAGGGGCATGGTGTAAATTCCAAAGGCTACATCTGTTTGAGTAACTCTGGTTGCCTTCCTGACTTCATTTCGGCAGACTTGGCGGTGAGGGTCAAACCGGCCATGAGCTAATCTCAGAAACTCCGGGACGAAGGGGAGGCTGGGCAGGGAGGCCGCCCGCTCTGGGAGGTCCCACCACCCACCCCCCTTTCCCAACAAGGCTGTATTGTTGGGCTCCAGATGTTCCATCTTCTGCTTTCTGCTTGGCATGGAGGCTGGGGGAGGGAGGGGAAGGTAGGAAATGGAGACCTGGAGAGGTAACGCGACCGACTGCTGGTCAGTGGAGAGATTTCTGTATGAAGAATGGCTTCATCTCAGTAATCTCAGGTGTCCAATCGCCTCCAGGAGCAAATACAAAACGACCTGTTTGGCATTCAAAACCTTTCATAACTTAGCCCGCTCTTACCTTTCTAGTCTTTTTACACCTTACCCCCCCAAAACGTACTCCTTGATCCAGTGACACTGGCTTCCTGGCTGTTCCATGAACAAGACTCTCCCATTTCTCACCTCTGGGAATTCTCTCTGCCTCTCCCCCAAGCCTAGAATGCTCTCTCTCTTCTGTTCTGACTCCTGACCTCCCTGGCTTCCTTTAAGTCCCAAGTAAAGCTCACCTTCTAGAGGAAGCCTTTCTCAACCCCTCTTAATTCCAGTGCCTTCCTTCTGTTAAGTCTTTTTTAAAATTTATCCTGTTTATAGCTTGGTGTGTGTGTGTGTGTGTGTGTGTGTGTGTGTGTGTGTGTATTTGCATGTTTTCTTTCTTATTAGATTGTGAGCTCCTTGAGGGCAGGGGCTGTCTTTTGCCTCCTTTTGTATCCCTAGCATTTAGCACAATGCTTGGCACATAGTATGTGCTTAATAAATGTTTATTGAATTGAAATAAATCCATGTGACATTCATTCATTGATCCATCAATCCATTCATTTACTCATTCATTCACCAAGTCTTTACTAAACACCTACTACATACCAGACAGGAGGACCCAAGTTCAAATCTGACTTCAAATGCTCACTGGCTATGTGACCCTGGGCAAGTCATTTAACCTCTGTTTTCCTTAATCCACTGGAGAAGGAAATGGGGAACCATTACAGTGTCTTGGCCAAGAAAAATTCCATGGACGGCATTGACTTGCTATGATCCATGGGGTCATGAAGAGTCAGACACAACTATACAACTGAACAAAAATAAAATACCAGGCTCTATGTTAAGAATATAAAGATGAAAATGAAATAGTCTCTACCCTCATATATTCTATATGTACCATGGACACATATAAATCAATCAAAAATAATTTCAGAGGGCAGGTGCAAGCAACTGAAGGGATCATAGAAAGCTTCAGGTAAGAGGTGGAGCCTGACCAGCTACTTTAAGGAAACTAGGGATTCTATAAATTGAAAGTAAGTGGGAGAGCATTCCAGGTATCAGGTACAGCCTTTACAAAGGTGTGGAGTCAGGAGATGGACTGTCATGAGGGGAATAGCAAGGAGGTTGGTCTGCCTGAAATGTAGAGTGCATGAAAGAGAACAGTGTGAGATAAGCCTGGAAATGTCAGCTAAAGCTGGACTGTGGAAGGCTTTGAACCCGAGAGTTTGTATTGAGGTAATGGGGGACCATTGGAACTTCTTGAGAAGGGGACTGACCTGTGCTTGAGAAATAGGAAGTGGAAGCTTGATGAAGTAGAACTGGTCCTCTGGGTTAGTACAGGAAAGCCAACATGGTAAATAAATCAAACATCATTTCTGCAGGGTCTGTATTTGATTCTTCTTTTGTCTGAGGCAGCAAGAGGTAGCTGTTTCCCTTCTTAATTACTCTTTGCTTGGGTTAATGTTAAAATGAGTCTATGTAACCATTTCCGTTCTCTGTCTCAGTGGGTTGGTGGGTTGTCACTTGGTGTGGGCTGACTGGGTATGGACCACTCTCCTCCCTATTACTTCCTCTTTTCCCCCCAATATAGCCTCCAAATTGAGATTTTCCTTCTGATTTCTTCCTCTTGGAGTCACAACTACGGTGGGCAATCGAGGCTTTTCCTCAAGACACTGAAACTTAGAGGGTGGTAAGAATACCATCCTGGGTCATATTTTCTCCCCTATCCCCTTAAAACTATACCTCACATTAGCCCCTCTCCACTTGACCTCAAGGAAGCTAGGTGGCACCATAGTGTATGGGGTGTGGACCTAAAGTCAGGAAAACTCATCTTCCTGAGTTCCAATCCAGCCTCAGACATTTACTAGCTGTGTGACCCTGGACAAGTAACTTAACCCTGTTTGTCTCAGTGTCCTCATCTGTAAAATGAGCTAGAGAAGGAAACAGCAAACCAGCACCTTTGCCAAGAAGACCCCAAATTGAGTCATGAAGAGTTGGACACAACTGAGAATGAGTGAACAACAGCAATAACACCCTTGGTGATAGTGGTCTTGTCCCAGGACTTCCTCCCCGACTTTGGCCTCTCCCTCAATTATCTGGCTCCTCCCAGAATCCCCATCTTAAGGTGGAGGTCCAGGTTGACTAAGTCTTCACTCATTTCCACAGAACTTTCCCTCCCATGCCCCCACCGAGGGTACTTTCTCCTTTTAGATCCTCTTGCAGCTTCCTTCTATATGTTGACTTCTTCCATTATTATGTAAGCATCTCCAGGGCATGGGTTATCTTTCTTTCAGCCTGTATTTGTATTCCTTTAGCACAGTGCCTGGGACTTAAGAAGAACTGAATAAATGTTTTTCAAGTTGACTTGGCTTGAGGGCCACATCCCAGTCTCTTTTCCTCTCTCTTCCATGCCTCCCCATTGGGGAATGTCCTTCGGTGTCATAGAAGCCTGTTGGTGTCCTGGGGGTTAACTACCTTTGGTGGCCACACCCCAGGTAAGGTCCCCTTCCTCTCCAATCCACAGAATCTTCCCTTCCTTCCCCTGATACCTGACACAATCCATGGATGTAGGCCTGCCTGTTCCATAGAGAGAAGTGCTAACTGTGTGTAACCCACAGGGATGCTGGAGATGATGGACAGAATACGAGGAGGGGGTCAGGGAAAGCCAGCCTGGACTCATTGAACAAGTGGCCCAAATCTCATATAGACAATTGAGAGCGATGTCCTCCTTCTCCATAGCCGTCAATCTAGATGACAGACTTATTCCTTGATGTCTGGGGAGCCCCAGGGAGACAAAGACAAGTTAATCTCTTGATACACTGACTTTCCACCCTGAGCACCTTTCTTACAGTCCAGCTCAACAATAGAATCTCTGAATTATTCCTGATTCCCAGAGCAATAATGAATGTTAACAGCCACTGTGACTAATAGTGACATTTGTATAGCAATCCAAGGTTTACAAAGAGCTGTAGATCCATAATCAATCAATAGGAATTTATAAGGCATCAGCTATATGCCAGGCTCTGCTCTCAGTACTGAGGGTACAGAGAGACAGTGAATAAAATGGTTTTTGCCCTCAAATATTTTAATTTCTACTACTTTATTTCATTGGACCCAAAAAGGTTAGCCATGACATATTAACCACTTGTGACCACTTACAGACAATTTTTGGCTTTGATTTACTTCTTTGTTGTTGTTCAGTAGTGCCCGACTCTTTGTGACCCTGTGGACCACATTGTCCAGGGGTTTTCTTGGCAGAGATACTACAACAGTTTGCCATTTCCTTCTCCAGCTCATTTTCCAGATGAGGAAACCGAGGCAAACAGGGTGAAGTGACTTGTCCAGGGTCACACAGTTAATGAGTGTCTGAGGATGGATTTGAACTCAGGTCTTCCTGACCACAGACCCAGGCTCTCTATTTACTGAGCCACCTAGCTGCCTATGTAGAAGCACATTCTGGCCATCAATTGCACTTGAGAAACAGTTATTTGGTATTTATTATGTGCAAGGCACTGTGTTGGGATATAAAGATAAAAACAAAATTATCCCTGCCTTCAAGGAGATTATGTTCTTCTGGGGGAGAAGGCAAAGGGCATGATAATATAATGTGTACGCATAGGACCATAGGCATCAATCCGTAGTCAGTCGACAGGAGTTTATTAAGCACTTACTATGTGCCAGGCTCAATGCTAAGCACAAAGAGAGGTTAAAAACATGGTCTCTGCCCTCAAGGAGCTGACATTCTAGTGCCATAGGATCTTTCCACCTTGAGATTTATCTTGCTTTTTCACTTTCCCTCTCTGGGTCTCAGTTTCCCTATCACAGAGAGAGAGAAAGGAAAAGAGACTGAGAGAAAGAGTCCCAAAGAGAGGACAAGAGAAAGCAAGGTTGCTGTTACTCTGGGGTGATCCAGGAACCAGAAAGGGTACATTATTTAATTTGTCTGGGACTTGATTTCCTCATCTGTAAAATGAGAGAGTTGGACTAGATGGTCTCTGAGGTACCATCTAGCTGACACCACCCTTACCCTTCCACACCTATAGGGCTCAAGGCATATTTACTAATAGAGGAACCTTTATTCTAGCAGCCCTGCCTCTGCTGACCCATTGCCCAGGTCTCAGGGCCTTCAGGTCATACCCCTTTTCTCCTTTCAAAGAAAGGGCCTCAGGTGTCAGTCAATTGAGAACTGAGCAAAACCCTAGAACCTGAACCCCTCAAAATGGTACCTTTTGTTCTCACAAAGGAGGGACAGAATCTACTCCCTGGATTTTCTGGAGGGAGGGGGATGAGGAACAACAACATGGCAGCCCAGGTTGGGTTACATGGAGGGCTGGGGCCTATAAAATTTCTGAGGACTTCAGCGTCTGCCAGACTCTTGAGGGGAGAGGGCAGCGGACACCCAGAGGAAACCTTTCTCAATACCCTTTTATTTCATTCGATTTCACCTCCTCTGAGGGCTTCCCCCCCTCTTCCCTAATAGAATTACCCTTATCTGCAAGTGATTTAAACTCTAAGGCTTGCTGAAGATTTAAAGAGTGTGAACACAGTTGGAATGTTTTAAGCTAACAGTACAAGTTGCATTTTAAGAAAATAATTAACTCCCAGGGGAGGTGTGGTTTTTGGAGTAATGACAGATTTTCAAGGCTGCCTTCCCCTATATGGAGTTTCCAAATAATAAAATATCTTTGATTCCCTACTGATGTCAGATGAGAACCTGCTAGTGTGTGAGTGAACTGTCTTTTTATTTTAAGAGGGCCCATTAGTGTCTTAAAGACACAGTGCACAGTCCAGTCATAGTATATGCAAAAGGGTCGCCTGAAGCCCTGGCGACTTTATTGAGTTATGAGCTGAACTTTCTGACTTGATTTCCTCTACTTGTTCCTTTAGATTCTGTGCTGCCTCAGCCCCCTGGAGGAGCTAGACCCTAAAAGCAAAGAGGATTTTTCCATTAGGTCCAAAGACTCCTCTCAGATGGGACACTTCCTCCATCCCCTCACCCTGCCTCCAGCTGCTAGCTAGTCCCTCCCCACCCCATCTCCCTATCTCCCTAATTAGCTTCTTTTTATTTAAAATATATTTTGTTACCTACATATATGTGTACATATATTTCTCTTGATTGAATGCATGGTTTTGTTTTTGTCATTGTATTCCAGCAGCTAGCATAGTACCTAGCACACTGTGGGTGTCTAATAAACGCTTATTGATCATTTCTTCTTCATTAAGGCCTCCAAGTAGGTGAGTAGGAATTGGGGCTCAGGCATGGGGACACTAGTCACTTTAATTATAGGCCTTGGGATGAAGCAAAGTTGGGGTGGAATTAGTAACAACCTGTAGGATTCTTTTTTATTTTTTTTTCAGATAACAAACTAGCCTGCTTTAATATTTTACCCTCCAAGGCCTGCTGTTTGGGTTGGCTACCCATTTTGATCTTTTCTATCAGCTCCCAGGGCCTTCAAGGGGCCTGTGTGACAGACTGGGTCATGGACTTAATGGAAACAGAGTATTACATGGTCAGGCTCCATCGCG
This sequence comes from Trichosurus vulpecula, assembly GCF_011100635.1. NCBI lineage: Eukaryota > Metazoa > Chordata > Mammalia > Diprotodontia > Phalangeridae > Trichosurus > Trichosurus vulpecula. The sequence continues at coordinate 29,480,540 of NC_050574.1, forward strand.
GAGCTCAGAGGAGGAAACATTAACATAGCCCCTACGTCATCTTCTTGGCAGCAGTTTGGGGGTTGGAGCAGGGAGAGGAGAGGTCATGAATTACAGGGGCCTGGAGGGACTGGGGAAGGGGTGCCCTGTGGGGAGATCCCACAGGGATCTTCCCAGTTCTGGGAAGTGGGAGAGGCTGCTGGCAATTCCAGGTAGTCAGTACTACTTATCTCCATGAGCTCAGGCCACGTACAAATGGGTACAAAGGACCAGCAGGCCTGGAGGGTCCCCTGCCTGCACCTTTCTTCCTTCCAAGGTCACTAGGTTTCCTGGCGAGCCTGAAGGCCCTTGGCAAACCCTCTGGCAAAGGGAGGCTTGAGACCCAGGTGTCCTCATTCCCAGCTTCTTCCTTTCCTACCAGAAGACCTAAGTGTCTCCCTCTTGGCTCGGCTCCTCCCACCCCACAGCTCCCTAAGTTTGAATACTGGGGATCTCTCAGGTAACCCTTCTCCTCCCTAGCTCTCAGAGAGTGCTGAATGCCCCTGCAGACACCACAGCCCAACCAGTGGCTGCCCTCTCTTTACCAACCAGGTTCGTCATTAGCCCCTGGAATGGCCTGACCTCCAGGCCCCTTGTCACTTTTCTTACTCAAAACAAAACAAAGAAGCAGAAAAAGCCCTAATCAGCTAAAACTGCTTACTAGGCTGGCAGTGTGTGTGTGTGTGTGTGTGTGTGTGTGTGTGTGTGTGTGTGTGTTCCTTTAAGAACTATAAATATTCCCTTGGCAAACTTTCCATGCTTTAGGGCTACAGCCTTATGCCAAAGTCCCTCACTACCCCCGCCCTGTCCCCCACCCTCTACGGGTCAACTGAACCCCAGCGGCAAACTCAGCTCCCTGCAAAACCAGCCGTGGCTCTGGAGGCGGGGGGGTTGCCTTGCCTGGTGTTTCCCCCCTGAGCTGGTGTCTCTGGAAGGCTCAGAACTGCTGACTTCCTGGAGTAGGGGCCCAGAATTCTGACCTTACTCAGAAACTGAGAGGAAGAGAGCCATCCAGATTGTGCACTTTATCTGTCAAACAATAAGCATTTATTAAACACTTTCTGTATGCTTACTGTATTGTGTGCTAAGCTCTGGAGATGCAAATAAAGACAGAAACAAGCCCTGACCTCAAGAAGCTTACTTTCTAGTGGAGGAGACAACACAGAAATGAATAGATATGTGTAAGATATATGTTGTAAATACATATATGGGCATGGATATATGTGTATGTGTATGTATGCACATATGTGTATGTGTGTTTGTGTGTATATTATATATATGTATATATATATATATATATATATATATATATATATATATATATATATATATATATATATATGAGAGAGAGAGAGAGAGAGAGGAGAGAGGCTCCGAGTTTGAATTTTGCCTCTGATACTACTTACTTACAGGACCTTCCATACACACACACACCCCTGAGGGTATATATATTATAAATAGATAGAAGATATAGAATAGAGTATTTCTATATCTATATCTCTCTATCCACTGTCCATACCTGAGGGAGGCTGAGAAGGAGAAGTAATGATTCCCAAAGGAAGCACATGACTGGTTATTCCTTAGGGATAATTACTTCCCCTTCCTAGCCCCCCAGACTCATTCAGTTGAGGCAAGAGGAATTGTTCAAATGACCCTTTATCCACCTCATTGTACTTTCCTGAGAAACAAATTTTTCCTCCTCCTTTGGGAATGACAATCGGAAGGCAGACAGCTGCTGCTACTCTTAGCCTGATTGTCAGCCACTCACTTGTCTGGCTGGCCAGCCCCAAAGTCACTGGGCCTTGGCCTTTGAGAAGCTGGTCTTGTCCATGGGGTTTCCCTGTTCCATTCAGCCCCAGGGTTACAGTGATGATGGCTGCCTCTGAGCAGGGAGTATAAGGCTGTCTGAAGAGAGGGGAGGGTTGCCTTTTCCCTCAACAAACTTACCTACCTCTTTGCCTCTCAGGGATTGTTCTTTCTGGTAATTTACTTGCAAAACATTTGGCCATTAACACCCAAAGTAAAGTAGATTGTAGGTCACAGGCTATTAAAAAATAAACCATCTGGGCTCTCCATAGGCTTGTTTAACTGCTGATTTGGAAAGGAGGTAAAATCCAGTGTGTGTGTGCTTGTCCGTGTGTGTGTGTGTGTGTGTGTGTGTGTGTGTGTGTGTGTGTGTGTGTGTGTGTATGCAGGTGATATAGTGAGCACCAGACTGGTTGGTCTCTCCTACAATGTCAAGGGTCCACTCCCTAACCGAAAAAAATCGTTATTCACTGGTCACCCTTCCAGTGGTGACTCTCTTTAGATGCAGACAGTCTGGTCCTTTGTTGAGAGATACGGATAATCTTGAGAGTGCCCAGGGGAAAGAAATTAGAGTACTGAAAGTTAGGATTATTGAGCCATATGAGGAGCAGAGAAGAGACTGAGTGTGTTCATCCTTCAGAAAAGAAGACTTTGTGGAGATATGATAGCAGTCTTAAAGTATGTGAGGGGCTGACCTCGATGCCATCTTCATCTTTGGTGAAGGCATCTGATAGCTTCATGGAAAAGATCATGCTAAAGAGCATGGGAGGAAGCACACAGCCCTGCTTCACTCCATTGGTGATTGGGAAAGTGTAAGAGCATCACACCTCATCCAGAACCCAGGTAAGCGTGTCCTCATGAAACTGGCACACAATACTGTTGAACTTCTTTGGACAATATATCAAATTTCAGCATGATCTTCCAGAATCCCTCACTATTGACGGTATCAAAAGCCTTAATCAGATGCGTAAACACTGTGTACGGACCTCTGTTCTGCTCCTGGCATTCCTCCTGGAGTTGTTGGGCAGCAAACATCATGTCAGCTGTTCTTGGTCCTCTCTGAAGCCAAACTGGCTCTCAGGTAGATGACCATCTTCCAAGTGAAGGATCAGCCAATTAAGGAGGACTCTGGCAAGAATCTTGCCAGCAATGACTAAGAGAGAGATCCCCCTGCGTTTGTCACAGCATAGCATGTTTCCTTTTCATTTATAGAGATGGACAACTATTTAATTTGAAAAGGCTACAAGCCAAGACTAAAGTGGAGGGAGTGTTTGGTACATGACTTTTTGTTCACATATGATTGTGCACTCAATGCAGCCTTTGAGGCTGAGATGCAACAAAGTATGGATGAATTTTCTGCCTCTTGTGTTAATTTTGACCTAACAATTAACACCCAGAAAACACAGGTGCTCTCGCAGCTAGCACCCATCCATATGTGCAAACATGGATTACAACAAATGGAGAAGTTTTGAATACTGTGGATAAGTTCACTTACCTTGGTAGTGTACTTTCCAGGGATGTACACGTTGATAATGAGGTCGACACATGCATTGCCAGAGCTAGCTCAGTGTTTGGGAAGCTCCGAAGGAAAGAATGGGAGAGAAGAGGTATTAGACTGACTACCAAACTGAAGGTCTACACAGCCATTGTGCTGACCTCATTGTTGTATGCCTGTGAAACCTGGACAGTCTACCAGCACCATACCAGGAAAGTGAATCACTTCTATTTGAATTATCTTAAGAAGAATCTGAAGATCCCCTGTCAGGATAAGGTGAACTGAACTCCACTGCAGAGATCTCAAGTGCAATGGGTTGGCCATGTTGTTCAAATGCCAAACATATGTTTGCCTAAAAGACTATTTTATGGACAACTCACACAAGGCAAGCACTCACATGGTGGTCAGAAGAAGCAGTACGGGGACACTCTCAAGGTCTCTCTGAAAAATTTTGGAATTGATTGTGCAACAGGGGAGACACTGCCACAAGACCACCCAGCATGGTGTGCCCACATTAAAGAAGGCACTCCACGAGCAAAAAGGAATTACAATAGCCCAAAGGAAACATTGGCCTTACAAATCCAGGGACATCTCCAGAGACAATCCCAAATATTCCAATGGACCACTTGTGCCAGACTTGTGGTAGAGCCTTCCAATCTTGTATTGGATTGATTGGCCAGAGTCAAACACACTGTATCCTGGCCCCAACATGGTGATGTCATTGGACTTCTTTGAAAACAAAGAATGAACAATTATATGAATTAATAAAAAAATTAATTAATGTTAAGGTCTGACCTGCAAAATAAAGATTAAACTTAGCAGAAATGCGCAAATGGGTGTATAGAGATAGTATGATATAGAAGAAAGGAACCTGCCCCTGAAATTAGAGGACCTTGGTTCAAATCTTACCTTTACCACTTAACTTCCCTAGGCCTTAATTTCTTTGATTTGTAAAATGAGGAAGTCAGATTAGATAGCCTCTAAATTTTTTATTCTAAGTTGCAAAAAAGTAAATTTGGGCATAGAATCAAAGGGAAAAACAAAATTAAACAAAACAAAACCTTTCTACTAATGAGAGCTGCCCCAAAATGGAATGAGTTTGCCCAGGTGCTATGGCTTCCTCTTCTCACCAGAGATCTTCAGACAAAGCTACTTGGCCATTTGCCCCAGAGGTCTTGGTGGGGATTTCTTTTCAGGTAGGGGTTGGACCAGATAGCCCCTGGAGATCCTGTGACTCAGTGCATTTCATACTCAGCCTTTCTATCTTAGACCTTGCCAAAGCTTCTGCTAGGCTGGCAAGGCCTTCAGGAAACCAGAGAGTTTTTGTTTGTTTGTTTTGTTTTGTTTCTGTCCACTGGAACTCATGAAACTATTTATTAAGGTGTGGAGAGATTGCAATCCACATTGGGAGAGGGAATTTTCATACTTGGGAGATCACAGATCCTTGGAGCATTGAAGAAAAGGTTTTCCTTGTTAGATTTGGTCTGGGTTCCCTCATGCAGAGTGTTTGCTATTTGCCTTGATTTCTTGTACCTGCCAGATTTAGTCCCTACCCCGCTTCATTTTACTGAAGAGGAAACTGAGACCCAAAGAGCTTAAATTATTTCCTTCTAGTCATGCTGGTATGAAGTAGCAGAGCAGGGAGAGCTGAGAACTTCAGAGAAGATAGGGCTAGCTTGGTCTCCCCCTGCCCCCGCCAGGCCAGATCTAGGCTCCTGTATCCACCCGTCCCTGTGCCATTTTACTAGGCTGTAAAAATCAGTGATTTCCTTGATGACTAGATAATCAAGTTAACATCCAAACAAAAGGGAGCTATGCCAACCTTCAGATGGCCTTCCTTTCACTAGGCCAGGGGAGTCCGGGCTTCAGGTCTGGCTTAAGAGACCATAGAGACCAGGTAGAAGCCCTGGTCCTGTGCCAACCCACTTCAGTGGAGGGAGTTTTCTCATTCAGGAGTTCTCTATCCCAATGAAATCATTGGTCCACTCTTTAGTTCTGATGCTACACAAGCACGTGTTTTGTCCTTTAATGGAATATAAACTCCAAGAGGTCAGGCCCTCCCTCCTAAATATTTTTGACTCCCCGGTGCTTAGCATGGGGTCTGGCACTTAGTAGAAGCTTGCTAACCATCAGGGAGTCTTGAAGAAACCAGGCTTCTGAAGTGGAGAGTGCATGAGGGAAGCCTTGGCTCAGGTGGGGAGAGTTAGCTGAGATCATTCAGGTCATGGGACTTTGTGTTAGCCGAGCGTTCACAGAGCTACGATGTGTGGAACCCGTATCACTGGCACTACGTGGAGACAAGGGGAGGTGGAGTCGAAATCCCTACCCTCAAGGTGATTAGTAGAGGGGGAGGGGGCCATTTCCTACATGGATACAAAGAATTATTTCCAAACTGTTTTCTGTTTAGGAAAAAATGAAAGCCACATTGAAAGCTTAGAGGCAGATGACTAGGGATAAAGTCTAGACCTGGAGTCAGATTTCAAATCCTATTTCAGGCATGTGCTAATTATATGATTGGACTGCTCTTAGCCTCAGTTTCCATTTCTGTAAAGTGGAGATAATAATAGTATGAGACTGTCATGAGGATCAGATGAGAAATATATATAAAGTTCTTTCCCAGCCTTGGTGTATGTGTTAGCTGTTTCTCTGATGTTTCCCCAAAAATTACATTTTGGGGTGATAATGTGTCCGACTATTTCTAGAATCCCAATCTCAAAGATGTAAGAAATCCCAGAGGTATTCTGACCCCCCCACCCCCTTCAGGGATGCTCTTTGTAGCAGCCCTGACAGGGTACCACCCAATCTCTGCTTAAAATTAGCTTGACACGATGGAGAGTTCAGGGCCCCTTGGGCTAGCCTCTGTTCATTGCTGTTGGTGTCATTCAGTTGTGTCCCACTTTCTGTGACCCCATTTGGGGTTTTCTTGTGCAGTGATAATGAAGTGGTTTGCCATTTCCTTCTCCAGCCATTTTACAAATGAGGAAATTGAGGTAAACAGGGTTAAGTGACTTGCCCAGGGCCACACAGCTACTAAGTGTCTGAGGCTGAATTTGAAATCAAAAAGATGAGTCTTCCAGACTCTATGCCCAGCATGCTTTCCACTGTACCATCTAGCTTCCCCCGAACCTGTGGTAATTGTTGGGATGGTCCTACAGTAAGAATAAAATCAATCTCCCTATAACTTTCACCTGTTTATGCTAGAATAAGTTACATGAGAAGTGTGTCTTTTCTTCTCTATAACAGCCCTGCATACTCTTTGAAGGCTGAGACCCTGCTTTCTGCCTGCCTCCCCACCCCTCACCCCAACAGGCCAAGAGAGTAAAACTTCCCTGTTCCTTGGGACTCACAAGGCATAGCCTCCAAACCCTTATCCTCCCAGGAGTGCCTGGAAGCATTCTGGTTTATCAATGTCCCTTTTAAAATACAGTGTCTAACCTTTTTCCTTCTTTGCAGAGGTGAGACTATGGATGTAGTGTGTTGTATACAGTGCTAAACGGTTGGTGCATCGTTTGGCTTTGCTGAATACATTTTTTCTCCTTTTTACTCTTTGTTTAAAAAGAATGGCTCATTGGGTAAAGGGAGATAGAGAATGCATTGGGAAATGCATTGGGAAGATGTTATAAAAATAAAAAAAAATCTTAAGCATTTTTAGAAAGGAAAAAAAAATAAAAGTAATGCCCAGAATTGAATACCATGTTGCATATGTGTTCTGAGCTGGACAAAGGAAAACATGGCTATTTCCTCTCCCATTCTGGAAACTAGAATTTTATTAATGCACTCTACTGGAGGCAGTTAGGGGCACAGTGGAGAGAGCACCAGGCCTGGAGTTAGGAAGACCCGAGTTCCAATCTGGTCTCAGACACTTTGTAGCTGTGTGATCCTAAGCAAGTCAATTACCCTTCATTCACCTACCTGCATTTCTTAACAACACCTACATCACAAGGTTGTTGTGGGGATGAAGCAAGAGAGAAGATTTCTGAAGTGCTTAGTGCGGTGCCTGGCACATAGTGGGGCAGCCAGGTGGCACAGTGGATAGAGCGCTGGGCTTGGAGTCAGGAAGACTCATCTTCTTGAGTTCAAATGTAGCCTCAGACATTTCCTGGCTGTGTGACCCTGGGCAATTCACTTCACCCTGTTTGCCTCAGTTTCCTCATCTGTAAAATGAGCTGGAGAAGGAAATGGCAAGCTGCTCTGGTATCTTTGCCAAGAAAACCCCAAATGGGGTCATGAAGAGTTGGAAATGATCAAAGAATGACTGAACAGCAATGATGGAGAGTAGGTACTACACAAATGCTTATTCCCTTCTCCCTCAAATCACTTTCCTTTTTTGGCTATGAGATCACATTTGAGCTTGCTCTCCATGGCTCTTTTTCCATATAAATGGCTTTCTAGTAACATCTCCCTCAGCCTGTATGTCTACTGTTGATTTTTTGAACCAAAATCTTGGACTTTACATTTATCCTTCCTGTAGATAGTAGACTCCTGACTCAACTGGCCAAACAATGAGTCAGTTCATTTCCTAAAACCCCAACCAGCACCAGCACCAGCAAACAGCAGCAGTGACAACGATCGTCGGAATGGTTGAGAAACAGCAGCTTGAAATTGCAGGGAACGAGTAATCCGCTGCTTCCATTTGTCACTTCTCACCTCCTCCCCTTCCCTGGCTATTGTTTGATGTAGTCCAGGTTCATTTGCATGATTGGGGGGGAGGGGTTAGGTGACAAACAACAGGCTTTTTTTCACGCCTTCAGTACAGGTAGAGAATGTCTATGATCAGTGAGGAAGACTTCAGAGAGCAGAAGATGTTTAGCCTGGAGAAGAGAAAACTCAGAGGAGATATGATAGCAATTAATTAATTAATTAAAGGATGTCATATGGAAGAAAGAACAGACTTGTTCTGCTTGGCCCCAGAGGATCAGATAGTGGAACAGTGGGGGCAGCTGCAGAGAGGCATATTTCAGCTTGATGCAAGGCAGAACTTTATAAGAATCAGAGCTGTTCCAATGTGGACTTGGACTGCCTTTGGAGGTGGTGACTTCTCCATCACTCGAGGTGTTTGAATGGATGGTTGTTTGCTGAAGATGTCCCACCAGGGATTCCAGTTCAGATCTTCCATTTCTTGGATTTTGTGCTTTTACAGCCACAAACAGGAGCCCCATCTTGGGATGCAAAGGGTAACAACAGTGGATATTGGCATCAAGATACAGGAGGCTGGTAGTGAAGTGGTTAGCAAAGTCTGCATCCCTTTCAAGGGTAAAATGGATGCATTTAAAAGCTTACTGGGTTCCAGGCTCTGTGCTAAATGATAGAATTGCAGATACAAAAGCAATTCAGTTTTTGTCCTAAAGTATCTTATATTTTTAACGTGGGAGATAACATTTATCTACTGTTGGGAAATTCTGGTGCTGAAACAGGATGGCTAGCAAAGCTCTTCGGATTGGAAGGAGACTACTCAATGATCTTACGATGAGATTATTTTTAGTGGGTCACGTGGTACAATATGTTTGTGCTGTAGAGATTCAGAGAAGAGAGATTCCTGTGGTTTGGAATGGTCTGGGAAAACATCCTGGAGAAGGTGGGACTTGAAGTAGGTCTGGAAGGGTGAGTGGGATTTTGAAAACGGCGGGGATATTGTAGGCAGGGAGGATAGTGTAGAGTAGGTTAAAGGAAATGCAGAGTTCATAAGGATATGAGAGATCACCGAATTCATATCTATGGACCTGCATGGGACTTCAGAGGCCATCTAGTTCAAGGCTCACATTTTACAGATGAGGAAACTGAGGCACAGGGTGTTTAAGTTATTTCCCCAATGTCACTCAAGTAGCAAGTGCTCAACTCAGAATTTCAAAATGGGAACTCTGACTCCTAAAGCACTATGTTTTTCTACTGTATTATACAATTCAAATCCATCACTTTTACAGATAGGGAAACTGAGGCCATGAAGGCAATTAAACTGACCACAATCACACAGAGAGTTAGTGGCATCTACAGAATCTCAAAGGAGGAAATTCTTCTGTTTTGTTAGCTTATGAACCCATCTGCAGTTGGCATGCATTTTACCTACCTACCCCACCCCCCCTTCAGCTGTTCCCCATAATTAAGCTCCTGGGCCTCAGGTCAAATACCACAACATGCTGGCTCCCTTAAATGCCCATTTCACAGCCAAGAAGTCAGAGGGTAAATCTGTAATGAAGGTTTCCCTGCTCTGTGTGTGGTTTCACACTTCCTACCTTAGCTCACTGCCCTCAATTGCTTCCTACAGTAGAATGTACAGAAGGAAAGAGGCAATGGGCTTGGAACAGTTGGTGCTAACCAAGTACAGGTGGGCTCCACTTAAAAAAAAAGACAACTGAGAGTTATCAAACCTAATAGGTGATTATTTTCTCTACAAAAATATTCTTCACTCCTCAAAGCAGGGCTTCCTTTAAGACCTTCATTTCCCACTTCCCACCTTTTACTGGAGATTTGGGGGGTGCCTATGGGTGTAGAATGCGACATACACTATCACACTGTAGTTGCTGTTCCCCTTGCCTTTTCTTTACAATTTAAAAAAAAAATTCCTTCTAACAAGGAAAGGATCACTTGGGGAATGTTCAGAAATAACTGTGATATAAAGCAAAAGTTATCATAAACACTTAAAAAGAAAAGAAACTTACTGTATGCTTAAGGTGATTTGTAGGAATCTGACTTCCTGCCCAGTTTTCAGGAAGACATCAGTATGGGATGGTGGAAAGACTAAAGGATATGGAGTCCCATTGAACCCCTTCCCCTATGTGACTTTGGGTAAGTCACTTCCTTCTCTGGTCCTAGGCTTCCTCTTCTGTAAAATGAAAGGGTTGGTCTAGATCCAAAGTGTCAAACTTGTATCCCAGGGGCCCAAACACCCCCAAGTATGTCCCAAACTAGATTATTATGTAATTGGAAAATATTCAGCTAAAGGAGTAAAAATATAGTAAAACAGATAATATCCCATTTTAATACCAAATCAATGTGCTCTCTCAGGGAACCTCATATATGGATTTTTTCCCCCTAAGTTTGACATTACTGGACTGGCTGACCCCCGAGTTTCTCTCCAATGCAAAATCAGATTCTTCTGCATAAAGAGAAAGGAATGAGTGAAGCTGTGGTTTCCTCTCATAGTGTAACTTAGAGAAAGTAGAAAAAGAGGAGCTAGATAAGTGGTCAGCCATGCATTTAGGACGATGCTGAGCCCTGAGTCAGAGTTTTCTTATGCTTAAATGACACCTAGTTCTTTGGGATAATTAAGTTTGCCTTTCTGCTTTTCAATTCAACACACATTTGCCTTCACCTGCCTCGATAAAAATGTCGTCAGTGTCCATTAGAAATCTCTTTCCAAATTGTCATTGATCCCTCCAATCATTCAAGCGGCTCTCAAACCAGTAACTATAATTTTGCACCTAACATGCCTATCTCCATCTTGTCCAAACAGCAGCAAGAGAGTTCTTGTCAAATGTTCTATTGAATTCTGGGTATACTGTGTCTATGGCATACCCATGGCTTGATAGCCTGGGTAGCTCATCAAAAGAGAAAACGAGGTTTGCATGGCTTGTTCTCCAAGAGGCCGTGTTGGCTCTTGGCAATTACTGCTTCCTTTTCTAAATTATCACAAACCTTCCCTTACATTGTGCAGTAGATTTCAAGTGAGAGGTCCTGGATTTGAATCCTGTCATGCCACTACATCGACTTGGCTTTTCCGGCCTCATCATTTTTTCATCACTGTAAAAATAAGATAGTCAGATTAGATGATCGCTACAATGCCTTTCCACGTCTAATATCTCCTTGCTGCCCCCACCGTCTCCACTTTCTGACTCTGGAACCATAATTTGATCCGCTCTGTCATTGCTAAAATGGAGCTCCCTCTGGCTCCAACCATAGACTCTGGGTCTTCCAAAACCAAACCCTGAGCTCTGCCCACAACCCCTTAGATGTGCTGGAAGCTCCTGGAGGGTAAGTTCTGTCTCACTTTTGGATCTGTAACCCAGGTATTGAGCATGGTGCCTGGCATATAATAAGCATTTAATCACTAGTTTTTCAGTTATTCTTTAATGCTTACAGTTATTCATTCATGCATTCTGGTTGCCATTCATTCATCCAGGAGCAACTAGGTGCAGTAGATAGAGCAGAGTCAGGAAGACCTGAATTTGAATCCAACCTCCGACACTTACTAGGTGTGTGACCCTGGTCAAGTCACTTAAATTCTATCTGCCTCAGTTTACTTATCTGTAAAACTGGGATAGTAATAGTATCCACTTCTGTTGTGAGGATCAGACAAGATAATTGTAAGGCACTTAGTACAATGCCTGGCACATCGTAAGCACTATATAAATGTTAACTATCATTACTATCAGCATTATTACTTTCAGTTAGTCATCCTATTATCTGATGAACATGTTGGCCACGATGCCTAACACGTGAGATACAAAAATAAAAGACGGAAATCAGAGACATGGAAGGATTCAAAACTTACACAAAAAAGTAAATACACGAAAAATGCAAAATGATCTCTGGGCGGTTAACTGGGAGACCACTAACAACTCTTGATGAAGCCACTTTAGGCTTGGCCTCAAGAAACATTTCCCAGCAATAAGAGCCCTCTACAAGTGGGATAGAAATGAGCTTTCTCTGGAAAGTGGTGGGTTTCCCTTTACTGCAGGTTGTGTGGACCATGACATCAGGGAGATGATGACATGACTTGCAATTGACTTTGATTTGAGGGAGGGAGGGCTGTGCAAGGTCACCAGCCTCACTTTCTTCTCCAGAGCCACCTGGGTTCAGTGGCCTGATATTCACCAGCATGACTGGAGATGACCTAGGATGCATTGGGAGACCCTGGCCCTTGTAGGCTAAGGTCTTTTCAGGGTCTCACTTTGAGTGAGGCAACATTCATTCAATGAATAGACCTCTTTAAGAAGCGAGTCAAGGGTTGACCCCTTTAATAAAAAAAATCAAATTGAGAGGGGAAGACCCTCAGGGAGGAGGTCTTGAAGCAACAGCTGGAGATCCTTTGTGCAATATATTTAAAAGGGGAATTCTTCTCATATACAAGTTGGAATCAATGGCCATGGAGGCTCCTTCCAACTTTCAAATTCTGTGACCTAGCAGGGGCAGGATGGTGAGATGGGAAAGGAAATGAACCTCAAAACCTGTGTGACCTTGGATAAATCACATAGGCACCTCCTGTACCTCAGTTTCCTTTTCTGTAAAGTGAAGGGGTTGGACAAGGTAATTTCTAAGGTGTCTTTTTCTCTCCACCTCTTAAGTTTTGTTCTAGGGGTGATGACTTATTGTGCTGAGCCCCTTCAATAGAGAGATGCTCTGGTAGCCCAGGATCAGGAGAAAGGCAAAGGCAGGACCCTCCATCCCATCCCAGCCACTCCTTCAGCCCCCTTGGCTTCCTGCCAAGCATGTTTATGAAGAGACACACGGCGGAGCAGGGAAAATTCTGCTGTAATTAAGAGATTTAATGATGGCTTTGCCCAATATTAGGGATTGGTTATGTCTCTCATTACACTTTTTAACAAGCATGTTTCTTCATGGCAGGGCCCTGGGTTTCGGTGGTTGCTCACCGTGCCATGTGTGACTTTGATTCTGAGGCATTTTATGAGACTGCAGATTAAGAATGCACATAAAACCTGCAGAAGAGGCCTGCTTGTGTGTGTGTGTGTGTGTGTGTGTATACATATCCACTTCTAGGTGTGCAACTATAGCATCTGTGTGTGTCCAAGGCCCCTTCAGTGTCTGTATGAGTTTGGGGGCATGTTCATGTTTCTTTGAAAGGCCATGTGCATCTCTGTTTCCCTGCAAGTATACAAAGACCCATTAAGTAATTTATGCATGCCACTATATGTGGAGGTGTATTGCTTCTATTAGAACATGAGCTCCTTGAGGGGAGGGACTGTCTTATTCTTGTGTTGGTGTCCTGGGCATGTAGCATACTTCCTGGTATATAATGGGCACTCAATAAATGCTTGTTGGATTGAATTTAGTTCAAGTCTCTTGACTTGACTTGATTTTCTATGTAGGCCTATTCAATAATCTCAGAACAGCAGAATCTCGTAGCTGAGAGGAACTCCAGAGGCTATTTAGTACAAGATGTAACTGAACTCTAATCCCTTCTATAGCATTCCCAACAAACTGTCCTTCAGTTTTGGCTTGGGGAACTCCAATGAAGGAAGACCTTGTTGCTTCCTGGTCAATACACTCCATTTTGCAATAGCTCTCTTTGATAGCATTTCCTTATATCAAGACTAAATTTGACTCTGCATCTCCTCTCCCCATCACCCACTCCCACCAATTTTCACTTCTCCAGTCCAAACATTTCCAGTTCCTTCCATCAGTCCTTATATGGTACGAACTCAAGACCTTTCATCATGCTGATTGTCTTCCTCTAAATGATCTGTAACTTACCCATGTAGATCAGATACTATTATCCACTGAGTAACTTCATGTGGAAACATCCCCAGTTCCCAGGAGGTCCTCATAAGGTGTTATCATGAGGCTCTGGAAAGATCCAGGAGACAGTTTTCCCAGGATAGGGTTTGGTGTTGGTGGAATTCACTACACTGCTGTAAAAAAGGTCAGATCCCATCAGAGCATGAGCTATTATAAGGCCAACCTCGGTCAAAGATTATATCTTGGCTTTGGTCAACAGTTCTTGGATTTTAAGTCATGTTTCATATCAGCATCTCCCAGGATCATGGAGCCTTAGGCTGAGAGTGGAGTCCAGACATCATCTATCCCTGCCCCCATAACACAGCAAAGAAATGTTGATAGATTCCTCATACTTTTTGCAATGAGTTTTTGCATTAGTACTGGCAGCACACTAATGGGTCCCTGAGAAACCAGCATCAAATTCCTAGATATCTCATAGAATTTGGGATCACCTTATCCCAGCTTCCTGAAATGTAGCTGTATGAGCCCTTGTGGGGAGGAGAGGTAGGAAACAACTCCTCCTTTTTCTTCTCTCCTGAAGCTTTTGAAAAATAAACATCTTCTCCTCCCTTATTTATCTTTTCAGCCCTCTAATTTCCAAGGCAGCCCCAAATATCTGCCCAAGCATGTATTTAACACAGTTGTGGACTCTCCGCCTTGGTAAATCTACTATTTACAAGATTGAGGAAAAATCACATTCTCCCCAGGGGGCAGTTAGAGTCAAGCACACTTGTGTCCAAAACTAATTCGCTGCCAAGAAACTTTCAGACGAGCGAGATTTGCAATTGGAGGAGTCTGGATGAATGGAGAACGGGATCTGCGGGAAACCAAGCTGCTCTGTCTGCTGTTGAAACTAGCATCCATGGAACGTGGGGCAAATGCAGAGACTCACGAGCTTCAGATTCACAACCAAGTTGGAAAGACCTTCATTTGCTGGCTCCTAGAAACAGCCACTTGTCGGAATGATGGGTAGATCCTGGGCATGTGCCTCCCTTGAGGTATAGGGAGGAAACTTTCTACGTTGACTCTTGACTTTCATTGGGACATATGATTACACCAACAGAAAGTCAACGTAGGGCTAGATTGTCCATGTTAAGTGAGGATTTAGGTAGAATCAATGGAGTTATATTCTTTGTAGACAGAAGACAGCATTCCCTGCTCCCTCCACCCCATCCCTTTGGCTTAGCACAGTTTCTGCCAACTTAAAGATGCTTAATAAGCCATTGATTAAGTGAAGTGAATGAGTAAATTGGAGAGGAGAAGTGTTCCACCAGATTCCAATTACAAACCCACATTATTCAGGGCAGAGGACCACTTATTCTAAGATTATGTTTAGCAAGTGACATCATCTGCTTTGCCATTGTCTTCCCATTGGAAAGCTAGAGCAACCATAGCAGTGAAACTTGAGGAAAGTAAGAAATTTGTTGTAAACAAGACCTACAGATTCTCAGTATTGGAAGAGGCCATCTCTAAATGGTTATCCCGTATTTAAAAGAAACAAGTCCAGCAAAACAAACCAATACAACAAACTGGCATTATATACAGTCTTCCATATCCATAGTCCGCCATCTTTGTAAAGGTAGATTAGCCTTTTGCCAGAATCCACTTTTAGGATTATCACTCCTAATACTCTGATTTCCAGATTGTTGATTTCTCTAATTTCCAACATTTTCTCAATTGTTCTTATTTTCATTGGTTTTTAATTTTTTTAAAATTCACATTCTGTTCATTAATCCTCTTTTCATATTTTTATTAATATATGGTTTTAAAGATGTAATTTTTCCTCTTGTGCACTATTGTAGCTACATCCCAGAAATTTAGTTATTATGTTTGGTAATTTCCATAGTTTCCCATTATTATTGTGAACCTACACTAAAACAGGAATCTCCCTCCTCCACATACGTACACCCAGTTCCTATACCCCCTGAATACTGGCGAGGTGATCATCAGCCTTTACGAGAGACCCTTAGTGAAGGGGAACCACTTATCCCCAGAGGCGGCTTGTTTCACTTTGGGACAACCACACCTGTCATCAGTCTCTTTGCATCTTGCCCCCATTGATCATAGTTCTTCATTCTGGGGCCAAGCAGAGGAAATACAATCCCTTCCGCATTTGGTAGCCCTTCCAATACTTGAAGACAGCTATCATTGTCTCCTTCCCCACCACGTTTTCTCTTCTCCCTGCTAAATATCTCCAGTTCCTTCAACAAATCTTCCCCTTTAGAATGTATGCACCTTTAGAGTACAGATTATTTCACTCTTTGTATTATATCTCCACCATCTAGAACATTATCTTACACATGGCAGGTTTTTAATAAATGTGTATCAATTAATTAATTGATTGATTGATTCATTCATTCATTCATACATCATGGATTCCAAGCCCTTCAGCCTTCTGGTCACCTTCTGCCGGATGGCTCTCCAGCTTTTCAACGTCCATGCTAAGGCTCACTTGGCTGTCCCTAGGTGGAGTGGGGATGAGTGACTGGGATTGAATATAGTGGGAATATTCTCAAAGAGTCTCAGCAGAAGCTGAGAATTTCCTGGGCCAATAGTGATAGAAAGTGTGAGATGATGAGATATCCAAGGAGTCCTGAATCATTCTCCCCTTCCCCCCAATCCTGGACCAGGGAGTGAATGAATGAATGGATGGATGAATAAATAAATAATGGAACCTCCAGATACTGCACACTCTCCACTCTCAGTTTGGGTAAAGCACCAGCCGATCCCTTCCACAATATTGAGCATTCATTACTTTGCTTAAAAATGGTGTGCTGTGTCTGGAAAACAGGAAGTAGATCATAAATCTCCAGTTTAAAAGCCATCTGAAGCCCGTGGACCAGATATGTTCTCAATCAGTAGTCAGGCTGTAAATAAACATTTATATGCAGCGACGGCTCTCAGCCAGCCTGACCTCGAGCTATTACAGGGCACATAAAGAGGAAATTTGTTTAGTCCTGTAAAAGCACAGGCCATATATCAATAGATTATTAAAAATGGAAACAATGTAGGCTAATGGATTCTATTGATTTTAATAAGCATAAGTATACAGGATTCAAAGATAAGGCTTGGGGATGATATCTTTCTACCTTTCACCTTTTAAGAGAATCGACCAGAAGAAATAAAATAAATTAATAAATCCTCTTTAAAAAACCTAGAAGGTTCTGGAATTTCATTTAGTCTATCAAATTCAATTTTTTGGAGCAATTAAAAAAAAGCATCTGCTTTGGAACATAGCATATGTCAGAAATGAAATATTAAGATATTTCTGTAATGAGGTAAAAATAACGTAGCTTTTAAAGAGTTGCAGTGCTAAGCACCTAGGGGCCTTTTCATCTTTAACAAAAGGCTTTATATTTATCACCCCATTCAATAACCTTTTTCAAGCAGCTGAACTGTAGGAGCAGCTGAAGACGTAGTCACTTACTTGTCTGTCACTGATTTAAAAGTTGTGCAAATCCCTTCACCAGAGCCTGGATTGAGCTACTCCTGGGCCTGCTGATTTTTTTCAGTTAATCATGCAGATTCTGGTGGTGAAAAAAATGTATATGTGCAAATAGATTTGGATGAAACAGAAATATACCTTGGACTTTCATCCCAAGCTTGAAAATGAACTAGGAATTTGGCACGATGCTTCGAGTTGGGTTAACGCATTATTATCTGTGATCATTTTTTGTAAACCCTTAAACTTGGGACAAAACAGAAAACAATACAAAATAAAACACATTCTAAGGAGGAGTATGGCCAAGCTCAGTCTCTTCTGATCAGGCAAAGGAAATAATTCAACCAAGTTCTGTTACCCCAAAGAAAGGGTTGTGACCATTCTGATCCAATTGATGGATCCATTCAGTAGAATGAACCATTCCAGTTGGGGTGGGGACTCTTTGAGGTCAGAGATTCTTTTCATTTTTATCTTTTAATCCCCAGCATCTAGAACAACCCCTGCCTGTATTGTAACTATATATAGTGATGGATTATTGAACAACAAAAAAAGTCAAACAAATTGGTAGATTGATTTGCTAAATTCCATCATTATGGTGTTACCAACTGTGAATATGGCTGCAGTCTTGGAAGAATTCCAACTAGTTTTCTGACTAGATAATGACTTATTCAGTGGGGGGGGTGTTGTGTGTGAGGGGGGCTTCATAAAGAGTACTTTTAGGTACGGTTTGAACTCCTGAGCTTTTATCAGTTTTGTGGTTCTGTGAAATGGTCAATCCAAGTACCCAAGGTTTTCCCCTAAACCCACTATTTGATGACAATCCACCATTTTTCCTCAAACTGAAGACCAGAGAAATCCTAACTTAAATTAGGTGCCACAGAGGACAGAGTGCCAGGTCTGGGGTCAGAAAAACTCATCTTCCTGAGTTCAAATCCAGCCTCAGATACTTACTAGCTGTGTGACCTTGGGCAAGTCACTCGACCCAGTTTGCCTCAGTTTCTTCATCTGTAAAATGAGCTGGAGAAGGAAATGGCACACCACTCTAGTATCTCTGCCAAGAAAACCCTGAATGGGGTTACAGAGAATTGGACAAAACTGAAACAACTGATTAACAACTTTACTGAATGAAAGTCAGTCTGCTTTCTCTCTACCATCCTGGTGGTTCCTTGCCAGATTCTCATTAAGGAAATCCAAGGAAGGTAATTATGACAGGAAATTTAAATGCATCTTCAAATTACATTATTTCAGAAATATCAACAGAAAATGTCATCAGCCTTTAAACTCAGAAACTGAGATTACCCTATCTTTGGTTTAACAATGAGCATCTGTTGTTCATAGATTAGTTAAAATGTGTCAGAATATATCTGAAACATGAGCATTCACCTTCATTAGTAACTCCTCCTTGTCAAATGCCCCCTCCCCCCAAATCTCTCATGTATGACACGGACACCCAGGAATGAGATTTGGAGATGCTTGGGGCTCTCATCAGGAAAGACTGTCCAGGAAGTCAAGGAAATGGGAGCTTGGTGACAATGACCAGACTATAGCCCTGTAGTTAAAACCAAATTAGGAACAGGTACAGAAATTGGGAAAGTTGGCCGTGGGGGGTGGGAGAGGCAGGGAGGAGGAGGTGGGGCAGGAAGTTATGCAGTCCCTAAGAAAATTCAAAGCTATAGTCAAGGAAGTAAGGGTAGGCCTCGTCCAAATGTTGGCAAACAATAGTCATGAGCAGAATGGTTTAACTCTGCCCCCTTCTACTAATTAAAAAGGAGCCATGTGGAATTTTCTTGACAGTTTCCCCATTCCCCACCCCCAACCACCATCAGTCTGGTTTCCAAAGTAGTTATGTTACTTCTAGCACCATTGTAAATCACCTCCTCTTTGGGTGGGAAACTGAATTTTACGAAAATCTCAAATAATTCTTGGGTGAGTTATCTTCCTTTAAAAAAAAATTCTTCCTATTTTTTTTTTAAATTTAAGATAAGAAAGTTCTCTAGAGCAGACAAACACCAGACATCCAGGATTCCACAATGACCCCCAATTTGTCAAAGATTTCCTTGCTTTCACAATAGCTACCATACTTTCCCCCAGGGCTCCATGGCCCTGGGAAAACAATGGGCTGGTACCATGGGGGAATGGAATGTGAGAGACAATCAACATTTGACTTTGACTGGATGAGAATGAAATATTTTTGGAGTTATCTACTCTGTTCCCAGGATGGTGCTAGGTAGGTATTATAGGGGATGAAGGAGAAGTCACAGTCTCTGCCCTCAAAGGACATGGTAGTCTAGTTTGAGAAAAGAAGGGATGTTTGTGTCCATATAGTCAACCTATGTGTGCCTAGACAAGTTTCCCCTATAATGTACTTGACAAGTGGTCACTCGGTCTTTACTTAATGACTGACAATGAGAGAGAACTCGTTAACTCCAGAGGCAGCCTGTGACAGTTGGGCAGAGCTCCAACGGTCAGAGCTTCAATCTGATTCTAAACAACTTCCCCTCACTGGTCCTGGTTCTTCCTTGTTGGGGCAAACAGAAAAAACCAACAAACAAAAAAACCTGCTGCTCCCTTTAGATGTCAGCCTGACAGCTATCTAAAGACCCTTAACATGCCTCCTCACTAATAAATCCTCCCAAATCTTCTCCCATCCAGACTAAACATACCTAGTTTTATCATCAGAATATACACAGCATTGTTACATAGTAGGTGCTTAATAAAAGTTTATTGATTGATAAGGCATTCTCTATTCCGTTTATTATCCTAAATATTCAAGCATGAAACATTTAAATTACAATGTAAGACATTATACAATTAAGTGTTAATTTTTGGCACACAAGTTGCTAATAGAATTCGGAGAAGGAAGAGATCAGGAAAGGCTTAATGGAGGGAATGAGATTTGAACTGGGTCAGAATAAATTCCTGACATTCAAGTGAAAATTTCAGGAAGGGCCATATCCGTTTCCAAGGGGACCAGGAGATTTTTCACAAAGAACCAGCTAGGCCAATGATGTGTACAGTAATAGGCCTCTATTGGAATTCATTTCATTTACATCATGAAAGGCTGGATTGAAATACTTGGGGACAGAGGCAGGGGGACTCTGGGGCAGTGAAGGAAGAGAGATTTAGGGAAAAGGAGGCCTCTAGATGTCAGTCGCCAGACAGGGTGGATCCAATCAGGTCTTGGTTTCTTAGAGAGGTCAGTCGCCATAAAGAGGAAGAAGGGTCAATGGTGTTTTTACAGAAAGACTGCCCCACTTCTGCTTGGTACACTTGGTATACAAGTCCCCTCTCACTCCTCCAAGTTGATGGGTGGGTTGTCTGGGGGAACATCCTTCCATATGCAATGGGGGAATTCATCGTTCCATAGTCATCAAGGTTTTTATACGGGAGGGAAGCAAATCCTGACTTTTAACTTAGATGTCATAAATAGGGGGAATAAGTCAATTGCTATTTCTGACACCTCTTCCAATACTCCCTCTGTCCTCCATGCCTTCATGCAGTGCATAATAGGGTTCTTGAAGGCAGGGACTATTTATTGTCTGTCTTTATATCATTAGTACCTAGCAGGGGAAGAAGGGAGGGAATAAACATTTATATAGTTCCTACTATGTGCCGGGAACTATGGTAAGCGATTTTTGCTCCCTCACAATAACACAATCGATCCTCACAATAACCCTTCAAAGTAGGTTACTATTACTTTTCCCATTTTATTTTTGAGAAAACTGAAGCACACAGAGGTTAAGTGACTTGCCCGGGATCATATATGGCTAACAAGCATCTGAGGCAGGATTTGAACTCAGGCCTTCCTGACTCCAATGTACAGTGCCTCTTCTGCCAGGTTAACCAAACCTCTTGATGGATGTGAGAAGATGGGACATAAGGAAACCAGGGGACAAGGAAGGAGGTTGTGGGAAAGAAAAGTATACAGGGAACACCCCTCTGCCTTCCAACATTCTGTCACATACATGGGGTTACCTCAAGCCTTCAGCCCTAAATAACCAGGCATTTAAACACTAATTGACCCTGATAACATGAAATGAACTGCATATGGGAGCGCTTGATATATGTTGAATGAGTTAACCTAAATTTTAGTGATTTTAAAAAATTTTCATTCTGCAAAATCACATGGGGGGCATTAAAGTGTATAAACAAATTCTCTTTGAGAACTGAAGGACAACAACAACGGCAAACGAGTTCCTTAAAATAACCTCTTGAAAGTGTTGGCCTAATTTCGAATATTCTGGGCTTAGGGGAGTGTGCATATTGAAGGAAGGATGACAGAGTGGAAAATGGGCTAACTCAGGAAGCAGAGGCAGGAGGTTCAAATCCCGCTTCTAGCTCTCACCTTCCTGGGTGTCTTCAGGCAGGTTCATCTGCTTTTCTGAGCTTCACATATCTTTTCAAAGGGGTTGCGCCAATAATTTCTAAGATTCCCCCCCAAGCCCTAAAGCAATGATTCAGTGATTATGACCCTGTCCTCTGGTTTTTCCCTCCTTATTCAGTCATGTCCAGCTCTATGTGACACCATTTGGGGTTTTCTTAGCAAAGGTCCTGAAGTGGTTTGCCGTTTCCTTCTCCAGATCATCTTACATGTGAGGAAACTGAGTAAAGCAGCATCAAGTGACTTGCCCAAGGTCACACGGCTAGTAAGGGTCTGTGGCTGGATTTGAACTCAGGAAGATGAGTGTTTGTGACTCCAGGACCAATGCTCTATGCACTATGGCGCCACCTAGCTTCCGCTAGACAGTAAATTAGAAACCTGGACTTGGAATCAGGAATATCTGAATTCAGTTCCTAGCCTCTGTCACTTACTAGATGAGTGACCCTGGGCAAGTCACTTAACTTTAGGTTCCTCAACTGTAAAATGGGGATCAACCTCACGGGTTTGTTTTGAGCATCAGATGAGACAATATTTGTAAAGCACTTAGCACAGTGTTTGGCACACTGTAGTTGCAATGTAAATGTTATTATTAATTATTGTTATAATATAAAGTGTTTTGCAAACTTAAGGTATACAAATGCTAGCTATTATTAAATGAATACATGTATTTTTTTTCAAACCCTAAAGTGCTATACAAATGCTTATTGTCATTTTCTTTAAGGCTGTCAATGTGCACCTATTAAGCGTCTATGGTATGCCAAGAAGTGTGCTGAGTGTTGACAATACAAAAAAAGGTAAACAACAATCCCCACTCTCAAGGAACTCTCAGTCGGCCCTTCAATTCAGTTCAACTCAGCTCAAAAAAAATGTCTTTTTTTAAGCTCTTGCTGTATGCCAGGCAGGCAGGCACTGTGTTAGGTCAGAGACTATAAAGGCTAGATATAAACCATAATCCCTGCCCTCAAAGCTTTTACATTCTACTGGGGGAGGGGAGCTACCACACATGTATGCATAGAGAACCGGAAATAGAAGAGAGAATGAACAACTAAGATGATCAGGGAAGGCTTCCTCTAAGCGGTGGCACGTCTTTTTTTTTTTTTTTTTCTGACCAAAGAGAAAGAATCTTTTGGGTCTGTTCTTACAATGAGTTTCCCAAGCAGGCAATTAAATCTGTCACTACTAATGACACATTTATCCAATTTGTAGATTATCCAGATCTCCTCTGCCCCTTTTTGTCCCCTTTTCCCCCTTCCTCCTTCTTCCCTCCCTCTCTCTGGGATTTGTTAGCACCTTCGATGGCGGGTGAGGAATGCTCACAAAATCTAAATGTTTTACCCAGGCTCCCCAGTGCTCACCCTAGCCCTCCCCATCCAGTTTAACCCCTCAGCCACCAGGGCATCTGATAGGCTGGGAGGAACTCAGGAATAGGTTGGATGGGAGGAATGACGGAAGGGAGGGAGGGTTGGACACTGGTCTGAAGAGTGATTCCTAGATTGCATGTCGATTTCAAATCTTCCTGCCATTCTGGTCTCTAGAACGGGTAACCAATCGTTGAGGACTGCTGATTTAGAACTGGGAGGAACCTCTGTGTCCAAATCCCCCTCTCCTATTTTGCTCTGCCGTGTTTAATGCCACTTCGTAACAGAGACTAGACAAATCCAGGTCATCCTGCTTCCAGGTTCAGGTCTTTGTCTACTACGTCAAACTGCCTCTTACTATATATTAATATATGTTTTATAAATATTTTATTACAAAAATTAATTATCAAAAAACGCGAATGTCTAAATACACACTAAGAAACAAAAGAGGAGGATAGTATATGAAACCATGAATTTCTATGATGTACCATTTTAAAAGTATATATTAAATTTAACAGAAATAAGCAAATTTTTTACATGAAAATAATTTTATTCTGTTTGAGAACCATCATTTCCAAAGAGCAAAAACCATTAAGTGTGTCCTTGGTGAAGTCATTGGTGACCAGATCCAGAAATAGAAATTTGGGGAGCTTGAGAGGGGATGGAGAGGAAGAAGATGGGGCTCACTCTAGTTTGCCAACTAGTAACTCACTACTTTTTAAAGTAATTATTTATTCATATCTTTTGCTTTTTACATAACTAGAATTTCATCTCCATCCCAAAGAATCATCCTCTATAACAAAAAAATATTCTGAAAGAAAAATTGAAAAGGAAAAAATAAGCAAAAACCAATCAATATAGCAAAAAAGTGCAAAAATGCATACAGTATGCCATACCAAAGGACCTCCCATCCCTGCAAAAGAGAAAGGTTGGAATTATCTTCTCATATATCTTCCTTGGAGCCAGGCTTGTTCTTGGTCATTTTGTAGCATTCCCTTGTGACTGAATCAATCAACATTTATTAAGTGCCCATTATGTTCCAGGAACTGTGCTAAATATTAAGAAAACAAAAAGAAGCAAAAGACAGCCCCTGCCCTCAAGGAGTTTGTAATCTACTGGGAGAGACAACAGGCAAACAGATGTGTACAAAGTGAGTTATATACAGGATAAAGAAGAAATAATTAACAGAGAGAAGCCACTGGAATTAAGAGGAGTCGGGGAAGGCTTTCTGGAGGAGGTGAGATTTAAGCCAGGGAAGTCAGTAGTTGGAGTAGAGGAAGGAGAACATTCCAGGCCTGAAGAACAGCCAAAGACAATTCTCAGAGCTAAGACATGGAGTGTCCTGTTCATGGAGCTGCCAGGAGGCCAATGTCACTGGACCGAAGAGTATATGTTGGGGAGTAAAGTAGAAGACTGGAAAGTTAAGAAGCGGTAATTTTCTCCATTTACATATTTGTAATCATGGCGTATGTATGTATGCATGCATGTATGTATGTATACACACATATACACACATACATACACATACATACATGCATACATGTATATATTTTTTTTCCTCTTGGCTTGCTTTACTATGCCTTATATGATGCAGCTCTTCTCATTCCACACTCATCATGTTTACTATTTCTCAATAGAGTAATATTCCATGACATTTGTGGACCATACTTTGTTTAACCATTCCCTAATCAATGGGCATCTACTTTGTTTCCAAATCTTTTCAGCCACAAATGATATTAATATAAACATTTTGGTGTAGAACAGGACTACATACCATATGGCCCATGGTCCACTTCCAGCCCACCAAAGGATTTCAGGAGGCCCACAAAAAACATACAGTTGCCACTGCACACTTTCTTGTTTGTCATGTGACCCACAGCAACCAACCATCACCAGTCTATCTCTGGTCTAACCTATCTGCGCCCAAATAAATTTATAAATTACCAGTCTGATGTAGTAGGACTTTCTTCTTATCAATTCGCTCCTCAGTGTATATGACTAGTAGTGAAACCTCTGGGTCAAAGGATTATAATCATTTCATTTGCATAATTTTTAACTGCTCTCTGAAAGGTTTGCATTGATTCACAGCTCCACCAACAATGCACAAGTGTGCCTATCTTCCCACAACTCCTCAACTTTAATTTTTCCCATCTTTTGCCATCTTTGCCAGTTTTTGAGGTGTGACGTGAAGCAACTCAGGGGTGTTTTATTTTGTAGTTGTTTTATTATTAGTGTTTTTCATCATTATATATTTGTTAATAGCTTACAATTCTTTTAAGAACTATTTGTTTGTATCTCTTGTTTACTTACCTATTGGGGAATGGCTTTTCATTATGTTTCTCTGTGTGTGCAAATCTTTATCTATGTACATATATACATACATATTGTCTCTAAATATGTACATATATCTGATAGTTGTCTATATATCTTGGATACTAAACTCTTGACTGAGAAACTTATGTAAAGATTTCCCCCCTTTCTACAATTTCCCTTTTGTTCCAGATAATATCCATTTTGTTTGTGCAGAAGCTTTTCACTTTCATGTAATAAGTTATTTTAACTTTTGTAATTTCCTCTAATCCCTTTTTTGAGGTAGAATAGTAATTTACTAATTTCAATGATTATTTAGCTAACTAAACTCTCTACATTATATGTGACTGTACTCTGTCGTTTCTGTGCTACTGGAAGACAGCAAGTTTTGCCAATGCCCTCAACATAGTCCAAGTTCAACGCTCAAGAGCAAGGCCCTGTTCAATCCATGTTACTTGCAGTTTTGTTAGCCACCCTAGAGATCTGTGGAAATTTTGGGGAACTTTGTCACAGAAGCTCACTCCTTTTTACTTGATCTGCCTACCAAACCTGGTTACTTCCCCAGATTCTGTTAGAGGAAACCTCCCTTCCTTAATTAGTGAGAGTGCCACCTGAATGTTTACCCTCTACCTTTAATCAGTATTATTTTTCTTCAGCATCTAAGAGGCATTAGGGTCCTTCATGTACTTAGGGCATCCTGATCCTAGAGGAGCAGTATAAGTGGCCATAAACGCCTTTTATGGGTGATTAAGGGGAGGCCCAGCTCGAGAGTTTGATAACCACCATTATCACCACCATGCTCCAATGCCTGGCCTGCCGTTATATGTGATAGGGGATCTGATAAGGCCAGGATGAAGCCAATAGCACAAGCACAGCCCAGGAAGGAAAGGAAACAAAGCCCTTTTCCCCTGACTCAGTGGGCATGTGGAAAGTTTGAAGGGCAGCCTGGCTACCCTTGATGAGCACCAGGGAAGGCCAGAGCTCTGTGGTACATTGAGGAGAGAAATCTTTGGCAGAGGAGAGACAGAAATATCAGGCAAGCAATGATATGACTGAATACTTAGGGGTGTGTTGGGAACCTTTTTAGTTTTAAATGATAGCTTATTGATGACTTTTGTTTTTTAATACATTTTATTGGTCTTTTTTTTTACATCTCTTATATTTCTCAATGTGTCCTTTTCCCTCTCCCTAAAAGTCATCCCTTCTAATAGGGAACAAAAAGAGGGGGAGGGTAAAGCTAACCCACATATAGAAAAAGTCTGATGGTCTGTACAA
Source organism: Trichosurus vulpecula (assembly GCF_011100635.1). NCBI lineage: Eukaryota > Metazoa > Chordata > Mammalia > Diprotodontia > Phalangeridae > Trichosurus > Trichosurus vulpecula. The sequence continues at coordinate 29,507,077 of NC_050574.1, forward strand.
TAGTCTACATCTGTGGTGCCCCACCCATACAAAGAAGAAGGTGAAAGGTATGTTTTCATATCTGAGGCTGGCAAGATGTAGTGGGTTGCATGAGCTTGCACTCACCCCTCTGCTGTCATAAATGTGACTCCTCAGAAACCAAACTTGTCCATTAGAACTTTGCAACATTCATTTTCAGTTGCTTTGTTCTTGTTTGTTTTTTTTCCATTTATGTTGCTGCAGTCATCGTGTATGTCATTTTCTTGGTTCTTTTTCACTCTATTATGCATCAGCTCACAAATGCCATCTCACGCTTCTCTGTTCATTGTTCATTGTTCATTGTTCTTTGCTGCACAGTAAAAATCTATAATATCCACGGACCATAAGTCCTTTGGCTGCTTAATTATTGATTTAATTAATCAATTAATGAGTATATTGATACATTTTACTTTTCTATCACTGTTATTTTCTAGATACACCAACTCTTGCTGCGAGTCTTCCCCTTAACCTACAAAAAACTGTAAATCAAAACCAATCATAAACAACAAAATTATTAAGCTAAAGCAACTATATCTGAAGATACAGTCAATGTTTCATTGTCATACCTTCCCACCTCTCTAGCAGCCTCTCTGGACCTCAGTTTCCTCATTTGTAAGATGAAGTAGGATTGAACTAGATGGATTCTATTAGTCACCTCTGACACTACAAATGATCCAATGATCCTTTGAACCTGTGATACACATTTTCTCCTTTCTTCTCCATGGCCGGGATTGTTCTTTACAATTATATAGCATTTGGCTTTGTTTTCATTTACACTATTGTTAACATTGTGTGTATATGATACAGATGTAAGATGTAGATATACTTCCCCTCATTGCATTCTGCATCAGTTCAGACAAGTCTTCCTATGCTTCTCTGAATCCTACATATTTGTCACTTCTTGTGTGAGGAATTCTTTTCACTTGTGTCAACTCTGGTCCTACTTTGTAGTGGTTGTTGGTTTAATAAATGCATATAAAGTGATTTCTAGCAGAAGAGTACTAATAACTAGGGGTTATCTGGATACTCTTCCTCTAGTTAGTATATTTGAGCTGAATTTTGAAAGGATTTCAGCATTCTATAAAGCATAGAGGAAGAAGGAGAGCATTCCAGAAATGGAGGACAACCAGTGCAAAAGCCTTGAGACAGGAGATGATAAGCCATGGTAGTATGGATAGAATGGCTAGCGAATGAAGAATAGTAATGTACCATAAGCCTAGAAAGGAGACCAGAGTCTAATGGTGAAGGGTTAAAACAGAACCAGAGGATTTTGTGTTTTATTCTTAAGACACTGAGAAGTCACTGGAGGTTCTTAAGCAGGAGACTACCATGGTTAGACTCAGGCTTTAGGAATATCAATTTGGTGGCCATGTAGGTACATGGATAAATAAGAAGTGGCCTGACTCTAAAAGATGTGACAGTCCAAGGTGGTGGGAGTGGGATGGGAGTGATCAAGTAAACAACTAGTGATGGTACAAAATGATGATATAAGATTATGAAAAATGAAACAAGATGATAAATGATACTGTATCCCATCTTGCTGTTTTCCAGTCTTAGACTGGATTTATTTAACTATATTAATTATATATCAATGTAGCATATGATATTATTATAATTATAACATTATAATATCATTATATTGTGTAAATATTATTTATAATGCAATAATATATTGTATTATTAATAATACATTATATGTTAATATAATTTGGTTTTATATCATTTAAAATTTTAGATTAAATCCCTTCTCTATTATTTGGGTCAGCCTTTATAACATAGAAGAATAAAAAAAAACAGTTCAGCAAAACCAGCCAACATATCAAGTGTGTCAGTCAGTATATAAAATGTTCTAACAATAATCCTCCACATCTGCAAAGACAGGAAGGAACATTTTCCAATTTCTTCCCTAGTGGTCTAAGTCAAGATGCACTGGCTGGGATTCTTATGTATGGTTCAGTGGTTCCTGTCTCTATTTGAGTTTGACTCCACTTGTCTAGATGGCTTCTAAGATCCTTTCCAACTCTAAATCTATGGAGGCTGTCTCTTTAGCCCTTAGCACAGTTTCTGGCACATAGTAGGTGTTTAATAAATGTTTATTGATTGGTTTTCAATTTTGAATGATCAAAAGTTATCGATTTTGTCTTTTGCTGTTTCTTGTTTGGTTAAGAATACATCTCTTATCTATGGCTGTGAAGGACATATGATCTGTTTCCCTTCTAATTTTTATGCAATATGATCTTTAATATTAAGATCATGTATCCATTTAGAATATATCATGGAGTGTGGTGTAAGATGTTGATCTAAGCCTAATTTCTGCCAGACTGCTATCCAGTTTTCCTGGCAGGATTTTTTGTTTTATTTTGCTTTTATCAAATAAGGAAGTTTTCCCTAGATAATTTATGTTTCCCCTTTATCAGACACTAGGATATTTAGTTCTATTATTTCTGAATCTCCCTTGTCCAGTCTGTTCCGTTGATCTATCTCTCTTTAACCAGTACCAGATGGTTTTGATGACTGCCGCTTTATAGTGTAGTTTGAGGTCTGGAAGTACTGTTCCCACTTTGTCCCTACTTCTTTTTATTATTTCCCTTGATATTCTAGATATTTTGTTTTTCCAAATGAATATTGTTAGCATTTTATCAAATTCTGTAAAGTATCCCCTTGGTAATTTGATTAGTATAGCATTGAAATGCAAATTAATTTTGATGCTATTGTGATTTTTATTACATTTGCATAGTTGAGCCATGAATGTTAAATATTCCTCTGGTTATTTAAGTTGTTCTTTATTTCTTTAAGGACTACTTTGTTATTGAATCTATACAACTTCTTTGTGTTCTTTGGGAAGTTGAACCCCAGATATTTTATGCATGTTGTAGTTATTTGGAATAAGATTTCTCTTTCTATTATTGCTTTTTGTATTTTGTTATTATTGTATAGAAATCTGTCGAGTTTTGGGGGTTTATTTTGTAACCTGTAACTTTTAAAAAAATTCTTCTTTAACTCTCTTTATTCCTTTAATTCCTTTCTCTTCTTATTGATGTTGCTAACATCACTAGAACTATATCAAATAATAGTGGGGAGAATAGGCATCCTTGCTGAACTCTCATATTTATTGAAAAGTTTCCAGTGTATCTCCCTGATGCTTGCTTTGGTTTTAGATAGATACTTTTTATGATATAAAAAGGTCCCTTTATAACTATACTTTGTACGGTTTGTTACTGTTTTAAGCGTTTTAGGACAAGTGTTTATTAGTCTTTTCAAAGAAGCAGCTTTTAGTTTTATTATTTCTGTATTTTGTTTGTAATCTATTTTCTCATTCATTTTAATATCTTTTCTTTTGTGCCTCTTTTGCCTTATTTGTTAATTTTTTAATTTTTCAAATGCATATGTGATTCATTAATCCTCTTTTTCTTTGAATTTTGTTAATGAATGATTCAAAGAATATGATTTTCCTGCTAAGGAGCACTTTAGTTGCATCCCAGAAATTTTGATATGTTGTTTTATCATTGTCATTTTCATTTACCTAGTTACTGTTTCTACTTGTCTTTGACCCACTCGTTTTTAAAGATTTCAATGTTATATCACCATTTGGGACTGTATCTTTTATTTTTACTTCTGGATCAATTTCTATTCTTATTTATTATGGTCTGCAAATGATGTATTGACTTTTGACAAAGTAAGGGGCATCCAGGTGGCACAGTGGACAAAGTGCTAGGCCTGGAGTCAGGAAGACTCATTTTCCTGAGTTCAAATGTGACCTCAGACACTTACTAGCTGAGTGGCCCTAGGCAAGTCACTTAAGCCTGTTTGCCTCAGTTTACTCATATGTCAAAAACCATTCCAGTATCTTTGCTAAGAAAATCTCAAACAGGGTCATGAAGAGTCAGACATGACTGAAAACGACTGAACAACAAAACTTTTTTTGTAAACTCTCTATGTCCTAGTATATAGGTAATTTTTAAAAATAAAACTACCATATGGTGCAGAGAAACATGGATATTCTTTTGTTGTGCCATTTAGAAGATGCCATTGGTCTTTTAGCTCTAGTTTCTCCAGAAATTTGCTTACTTCCATATTTTTCTTTTTTTTAATCTTTGTTAGATTTATCCTAATCTAATAGAAAGATATTGAAGTCTCCTGTCACTGTTGTGTTACTATCTCTGTCTTCTTGAAGCTCAGATAATGTTTCCTTTACGAATTTGGATCCTAAAGCATTTGGAGCATACACATCTATTAAGCATATTAGTTTGTTGTTTATAATTACTTTTAGAATAATATGATTTTCTTGTTTGTCCCTTTTTCTTTATTTAGCATTTATTTTTGCTTTTTTTCTGACAGCAACTAAAGAATTTTGGATTCGCTTGATGCATAGTAAATTTTTCTATCCCCTAAGTTTTATCTTGTGTATATCTTTGTTTTTAAAATATGTTTCTTATGAACAACAGCTTGTAGAGTTTTGCTTTCTTATTCAATCTGTCACTCTTTTTTGTTTTATTGGATTGTTTAATTCATTCACATTTAAAGTTATAAAAGGTAGGTTTATGTTTTCCTCTGTTTCTAAACATTTTTCAAGTTATTATTTTTCCCCGTCTCCTGCTGTAAAGGCAGCATGATTTTCCTTCAGTTACTTTAGTCTTTTCTTTCCTTTTTTTTAAGGCAGCCCTATTCCCACTGTTTCTCTTCCCCTCGCCCTTGATCCTATCTTCTCATTGGTTACCCTTTTCCCTTCAGAATTTTGTTTATTTGTGACTCTTTCCTGTTTTTATCTGATTATATATTTCTCCCTCCCTTTTTATAAAATCTTAGTTAATCAAATAGATTCCCCCTTCCTCTCCTCACCTTCAGGAAGTCCTGTTCATCAGTTTTTTTTAAATTTCATTTTTGCACACTTTTTCAAAAAAGATTTCTCTCACTTCCTTCATTATTGATTTTTTCTTTCTGTTTACTCTAGACCCTCATTCTCTAATTTTTGACCCTTATAATCATCTAATCTCTCTCTCTTTTCTCCCTATTCTTCATACAATCCAAGCTTCCTAGGAATCTAGGCTGTTGCCTACAGGTGATTTCTGCCACTGCCTTGTAGAATTTACCCCTCTCCATTTTGCCTCACTCTAAGAACAATACCATTTTGTGCAGGTGTCAGAGAGGACAACGCCTTATGCCAGGGCCCCTCCCTCATCAATGACCTATGCCTTCTCTTGTTGAACCTTTTTTTCCCCCTACATTTGCTTGGAAATGTCCTTCCTGTGTCCTCTCACTCTTCTAGGTGCTAGTTACCCCTTTCCCAAGGGAATGTAGACTTTTCAAGCACCCAATCTCCCAGGTCTCATCCAGTATAAGGTCCTCATCTCCCTTTACTCCTCGGAACATTCATCATCAGTAGAACTCCTCCACCTCCAAAGTAAGACTTCCTTCCTTTCCATTCCTTTTCAATCTCCCCCCACCCTCTCACCCACTCCCCTGTAGGCTCTTCTCTTTCTGAGAACAAAGAGGTCACTTTCCCCTCATTGATAGTCCCTGATTTGACCACCAGGCATCACTAACTCCTCTCTATTCCCCACTCCGGTTCCCTTCACCCCCTTTCATGTAACCTTCTATGGTGTAACAGTCCTCCCAAAAGAAAATTTGCTTGTAAGCAGGGTGTTACCAGGTTCTATCCAAAGTGCACCCTGGCCACCATCCCAGATCCATCCCAAATGTTCATATAGACTATTTGTGCCTGATCTGTGGTTGAACCTTCTGAACCCATATTGATCAGCCACAGTAGGACGCACTGTAAATTGACCCTGACATAATGATGCCTTCAAGTATGAGAAGTTTACTGGGCTTTCTGTTATCACTTTATTGCTGTTGCTGCCCTTGCCTGCTGCATTTATTCACTCTCCCTGGATGTCTGTTGTTTGGGGTGTTCAAGCAGCAAATAATCTCTTCAGTTCTGGTTTTCTTTCTCAAAATGTTTCAAACTTTTCTTTATTGTTGAACATTCATCTTTGTCCTGTATGGCTAAGCTCAGATTCATAGGATAGGTCACCCTGGACTGTTCTGAACTTCATTGATCTTCAGGACACATTATTTCATTCCTTCTTTTTCTAGGAGGTACAGAATAGTTTTGTGTTATTCAAATGACCTCCTTTGTGTGTGATGGTCTTTCTTCTCCCAGTGGCTCACAGAATTTGTTATTTCTGAATTGAATCGCTAAATGTCACCACTGTGTGTCTTGGGGTTTTCAGTCTTTGGTTTTGGTTTTGGTTTTTCCTGAAGACTATCTGTGAATTCTTTCAAGTGGAATTTCATTTTTCATGTTCAGAAGTTCTGGACCATGTTCTTCCATTATTTCCTTTGCAATAGTACTAATGTTCTTTGTCCTGTCATGTTCGTCTGAGAGACCAGTGATCATTAGGTCGTCTCTGCACATCCTGTACTTGAGATTAGTATGTTCTGCTTACATAGTGAGCATATATCCTTTTAACGTTATTGTTTTTTGCTTTTCTTCTTCTAGGTTGTCTTCCACTTCTGTGTGTTTACATTTCTATTGTTCTCTTTTTGCTTCTTTGGTGAGGCTTGTCATTGCAGATTCAAGATTTTCTCTTCTACTCATTAGATTTTTGTTATACGGGACATACATTCTGTTCTCATTGTTCTTTTTTCACTTTTAAACCACTCAGGAGCAGCACATTGTGGTTCTACATCCTTCTCACATTCCAGAGGCTCCTCTGTCTCATCAAGTATTAAATTTTATTTTGCAGCATTTATTCACTTTACTCATTTACTAGATCAGAAGCCGTATTTCTTTCAGTTGCGATTGTTTCTTATGTTGAGTCATCTGTTTATATTCAAGGTCTTTGAAATTTCTTTTCCCTGAAATCTTTGGTGTGAGATTACCAATTACAGAATTAATTACAAAAGACTGAAATGTCTTCTCCTCAGTTTATTTTCCTCATTATTCACTTCCTGACTCTCTCTCCTTTGATTGTAGTTTCCTTGGAGGCCTTATACCTCTCTTTTAGGTAGTCTGAACTGGCCCCAGGTGGGTGCTGTGCTCTTTCACTCAGGCTTGGTAGAGTGCTGTGCAGTGTCCTATGCTTCCAACACACACACACACACACACACACACACACACACACACACACACACACACACACGGTGTCCTATCCCGATGACCTCTTTTTCTCAGTTCTCCAGCCTGGCACCAGTAATTCAGGGCCTGTTTTCCCTGACACTGGATGTTCAAAGCTTTGCAATACTGGTGCTTCTGAGTTGTAGTATCCAGTAGGCTTTTGTTCCTGAAGCTGTGGCCAAGCCGGCTGTCAAGGCCAGAACAAACTTCCTCAGAATGGAGCCACGGTCTCCATGGTACTGGGAAGAGGGGGTGGGTGGGATCTGAAGTGCAGAACTGGGTTTTGCTGTAAGCTTATGTTGTGTCCTCGGGTCTGCTAATGCAACCTCACTGCTGGTAGTATGGGAGATGGGGGAGGGGTGCTGAGTGAGCTCAGGATCAGTGAGCATCTTCCCGGGTTTGTTTGTTTTTCCTTCTTTTGAATTCAAGGAGACATCCGAAATTGTTTTATCTTTGTTGCATTATTTCTGTTTTGAAGAGATTTGAGAAGTCGTGGGGATTGGAAAAAAAAAGTCTAGGCTTCCATTTTGTTGTTCACACAACTTGGAAGAACTCTTCCAATCTCTCGTGATTCCAGTACTTTCTCTCTGTTTATCTGAAGTTTATTGGTATATAATTCTTTGTATGTTATCTCCCTCATTAGGTTGTGAGCTCCCTGAGAGCAAGTGTGTCTTTTGCCTTTCTTTGTATTCTCAGTGCTTAGAACGGGATCTTAATAATTATTTTTTTTTTGATAGATTGACTGCCATAGGCTGTTAAGATGAAGAAGGTCTTCTATACAGAGCTCTTCTCCATGTTTCCTTCTCTCCAAACAAGAGAGGAGATGTTTCCCCCTTGCCTCAAGCCTAAATGATCTGACAGGTATGGATAGTATTTGAAAAATGTGAAATTCTAGTGTATGTGAAAAGGAATTGCTGTCAGATAAGTCAGTTACTCTCTGCAGGGACCCAGCCTTGGAAAATTAGACTCTCATGGATAGAAGTAGCAGTGGCTTGCCACCTTCACACTAAGTCTCACGACTTGCCTTTGGGAGACATTTCAGGTAGAAATAAGGGAGCTGGCTATCTAATAGAATACGAGCTCCTTGGAGGGGGGAAATGTTTTGTCTTGTCTTTGTTAACCTCTGTGCCTATCATGGTGCCTGAAATGTAACAAACTCTCAATACATGTTGAATTCAATCTCACCTCAGTGTCAAATACAGTCTTGTCCCCTGGAGACAGAGATTCAGCTTCGAGTTGAAGGAGGAAGGATATACAGGGTAGGAGGAAAGAAACATTTATTAAGTGTCCCAGGCACTGCACACAGCCATGCAGAGAAAAGTAAATATAGTTCCTGTCCTCAAAGAGCTTTCATTTGAATAGGGGAGATGACATTTACATGAAAATAAATATGTGAAATACATGGATGGAGCAAGAGGCAGAACCCAGCTGAAAAGAACAGATGTAGAGTCACAGGGCTTGAGATTGAATCCTGGCTTGGCTGCTTACTCTTTGGGGGACCTTGCTTCATCTCCCCTCTGGGCTGCATGATGCACATCTGTAAAATGGAGAGTTAGACTAAGGGGGCCCTGAAGCATCTTTCAGCTCTAAATCTATGCTCTCATAATCCTGTGATTACCACCAACCAACATTTATTAAATTCACACCATGGGCAGAGTCCAGAGCAAGACACTGGGGGAGGTCAGGAGTTTAGCTAACTCAGCTCCTGTCCTCTGGAAATTTAGACGTATAAAGAGATAAAGGGACAAGGATTGGGCCCATAATTTCATAGGATCCTTAGAGAATGCTGTGTCAAGAAAACTTCCTCTGCCAGTGGAAGTTAGCACTTTCTTTATAAAGAATAGGCTTAGTCACTTGACACCAGCTGAGTGACCCTGGGCAAGCCACTTAACCCTCATTGCCTGGACAAAAACAAAAAAACAAAAAAAACAACAACAACAAAACCCAAACCCAAAACAACAACAACAAAGGCTTAGAGAGTGGCTTGGAGCAATAAGAGGTCAAGTGACTTGCCTAGGGTCACACAGCTAGTAGGTGTTAGAGGTGAGACTAGAACGCGGGTCTTCCTGGTTCTGAAATTGGCTATGCTGCTTTTCATGAAGGTCAGCACACAATGTTATATGATGAGGGCTTCAGAGAGGTGCCAACAAAGGGCTTTCAGAGGATAGAAGGGGAAAGGTTGGTACTTCCCAGGGCTGAGGCAAGGGGATGGTGGTGATGATAAGAATCTTCCTGGAGAAGGTGGCATCTGAGTTGATTTTTAAAGGATATATAGGATTATGTTTCTAGTAGCTGAAGATGGGGAAGAATAGCACCCCAAGTGGAGGGGCCAACTTGAACGGAGGCAGGAAAGCCCAGGGCTTGTCAGAAGGCCAAAGGGAAGGCCATCCAATTTGGCTGGAACAAATAATGTAAGGGAGAGGGGAAAAAGTATTTCCATAACACCCAATGTGCCAGGCTCTGTGCTAAGAACTTTACAATTATTATCTCATTTGATCCTTAAAACAACTGTGGGAGGTGGTAGGCTATTCTTCCCATTTTACAGATGAGGAAACTGAGGCAAACAGAAGTTAAATGACTTATCCAAGATCACACAGCTAGCACCTGAGGCTGGATTTGAACTCAGGTCTTCCTGACTCTAGGCCAAGCAGTCTATCCACTATACTATCTAGCTGCCTCATGCCAGATCAAGCCTGCAGCATTCCAGGTCATGCCAGCTCAACCTTGTTTCTTTTTTTTAACTGCATAATTAAGCTAATTATGATTAATTTAATTATAGTTACAGGGGAAATACTGTAAGTATAGTTTGCCTAGATTTCACCAAGGTGTTTGATAAAATATCTCATGTTGTTCTTTTAGAAAAAAAATGGAGAGATTTGGGCTGCACAATAATAGTAGTATAGTTAGATGGCTGCAGAATCAGTTGCATGCCTAGGCTCAGATAAAAGTTTGATATCAACTTGAAAGAAGGTTTCCAGTGGAGTGCCCCAGGGATCTGTTCTTGACCTTGTGTTTTATAAGGTTTTTTTTTATCAAGATGTTGGATCAAAGTATCGACGAATGAATGAATGAAAAAAGAAATAGCATTTAACAAGAGTTTACCATGTGCCAAGCACTGTGCTAAGCCCTAGAAATACATATAGCATAGTTGGATAGGCTTGTCAAACTTGCAGATGGCATAGAACTTGGAGGGAGAGCTAATGTAATAAATGACCGAGCTGGGATCCTAAAAAATTCTACCCGTGTGACCTTGGGCAAGTCACCTGAACTCCTTCTACCTCAATTGTTCCTTTTGGTTGAACTGAGCTCCCTTCCAAATCTGAGATTCTCCTTCTGAAAGAATATGTATAGGGATGCCTGGAAGGATTCTTTTGTGAGAGCCAAGGCTGACAGATGGAGCAGGGAGAGCAGGCTGAGGCCATGGCTGTGGGGAAAGATCGAGGAGATCTGATCCCTGACCTCATGTGCCAAACAAAGGGATTTCTTCTGAATCTCCAGCTACGTTCCTTCACAGGACTTCACAAACCCCCAAACCAAGCCAGCATCCTTAGGGCATCTGAGGGACTGGGGGCATCCAGCCAGGTGGCCGTCAGGCTGATAGATGCCCGTCTGTCACCACCAGGATATTGCATGAGCTTCCTTCTGGTCATGGGTAGGATGGTTTCCCTCATCCCATGACAAAGGCTTTGGAAAGAGGCCAATGGGTGAATTGGCCAAATCCAGACAACTCCCTGGCCCAAGATCAGGTCAGCTCTTTTCACAGTAGAGACTGCCTCTGGCCAGCCTTCTGCAATTGTGTGTGTGTGTGTGTGTGTGTGTGTGTGTGTGTGTGTGTGTGTGTGTGACTGCAAATAGACCTTGACAAACACCCACATGTATTCACCCATGCATATCCATGCACAAGACTGCTGTTAGCTAAGTTCACCCAATTGGCTCACCACCTATCACCCTGAGCAGAGCATACACCTCGGTCCCAGATGGCTGCCCCAAAATCCAGCCCACTCCTGTGGCAACAGCCTCCTGGGGCCCCAACAAGACCGGTTACTTGGCTAAGGCCAGTCCAGTTGGACTGGAAGTCAGCCTACAGGGTGAAGGGACAGCTTGAGAAAAAATCTATTGTAGAAGTTAATTAAGATGCAAACCACGTCCTGGGGGAAGGGTAACATTTGCCCTCCCAGTGCATTTAAGAAAGTTGGTTTCTCTGAAGAGTCAGGAGTCTGAAAAGTGGGTTGTACAACTATCCACATAAGTGAGGAAGGATTGAGGCAGGGGATAAAAATACTTCTTTGCTTGTCTCTTCACCCTATCCCCTTGGGTCTGATGTTCCAGCTCTTATGATACCTTGGTCAATCCTGCTTCCTCTTGTCTGCCCAGGGCAGTTTTCTAGGGCCTGGGGTAGGTCACTTAGCTAGGAATTGAGTTCAACAATACCCCAGTGAATCTGTGGTCTCATCACTATGAGTATGCCAACTTAGTCATCTCAATTAACCCTGGTAGGTATTCACCACAATTTCACCACAAGAGGTCTTCCTAAAGAACGTGGAGTCTTTCTTACAGATAAATACAGATGGAGGATCAGACCACAGTGAGATGGAAGGGTCCTGAGAGGCCATTTTTTCAGAAGTTGGCTGTCCCTACACATACTTCAATCTCTCCAACCTTTTCAGTCCATTTTTTTCTTTTTTTTGAGGGGGGAAGGCAGAGCAATTGGGGTTAAGTGACTTGCCCAAGGTCACACAGCTAGTAAATGTGTCAAGTGTCTGAGGATGGATTTGAACTCAGGTTCTCCTGACTCCAGGGCCTGTGTTCTACTCACTGCACCACCTAGCTGCCCCCCTTTCAGTCCATTTTATCTCCTATGTTTCTATGATAATATAGGATCATAGGTTCATTGAATTAGAGTTGGTAGAGACCCTTACATTTTAGAGATGAGTACCCTGAGACTCAGAGGTGAAGTGACTTACCCAGGATCCAGAGAGACATAGAGTATCATGGATACAAAGCTGGGAAGGACCTCAGAGGCTCTCATCTGGGGAGGCAACTCCTGTGGAGAAAAGGCCAGTCACCCCCACCAACTGCCAACCAACTGCTATACATCAGGCAGGGCAGCCAGCCCAGGAGAAGCAGCGAGGGACCTGAGAGAGAGATGGGGAGGCAGTGTGAGGTAGTCAACCATTAACACCACCACCATCTCCTGAATCTCTCCTCAGGCCCTTGTGGAGACAGCCTAGGACTCTGAGCCCAAGAGCCTTTCAGCCCAGTGCCCTAACCATCATCCCGGGAAGTCACCCCTGACCACTGCCTGTAGGTTCAGCTTGACCCCTGCTCTGTAGGTTCAGCCTCACCACTGCTCTGAAGGTGCAATATCAAGAAGCCAATATCACTGGATCTCAGATTATTTGGGGTAGGCTAAAGTAAGGTATGGTCAGCTGCATGGCAGGGTGGATAGAATGTCAGGACTGGAGTTAGGAGGATATGAGTTCAAATCCAACACCAGACACTTACTAGCTGTGGGACCCTGGGCAAATCACTTCACCCTGTTTGCCTCAGTTTCCTCACCTATAAAATGAGCTGGAGAAAGAAAAGACAAACCACTCCGGTATCTTTGCCAAGAAAACCCCAAATGAGGTCACAAAGAGTTGGACTTGTCTGAACAACAACATCTGCCTTTCCTCTGCATCCTAAGGACCGTGAGACCTTTCTGTGTGACTTGTGGCTGAAACCTTCCATATGTACTGTGTTCCCCCTGAGAATATGAGCTCCTCGATCAGGGGCAATTCCACTCTTCCACCAGAGCTTATTAAAGTGTGTTGCACACAGTAATTGCTTAATAAATGCTTTCATTCAGTCATTTATATGGTCCAATCTCCTCATCTTATGGATGAGAGAACAGAAGCACAGGAAGGTTCATAATTTTATGAAAATCATTGTCCAGAATTAAATACAATAATCTAGACTAGGTCTGACTCCAAAATCGACCTTCCCCTACCCCCCAACACTTTCTTGAATCCCAGGGTCAGCAATGATCTTTTTCCTCAAACCCCTCGGAGCACTTCCTTTTACAACTTTGAAAATGTACTCATTCCCTAGTAATGTTCAGTACAGTTATTGATGGTAGTGTTATCCCCTTAATAGACTGGGAAGGCAGGGATGGTGATGCACATAAACTCTGGACTGTCACCCCCAGTGCTTCAAAACCTCCCCTTTCCTTTCTTCCAGTCTTCTTACACCTTACTCTTTTGTTATTCAATCTGCTGCTACCACCACCACCGCTGCTGCTGCTGCTACTACCACTACTACCACCACCACTACTGCTGCTGCTGCTACTTTTTGTTGTTTCAATTCTGCCCGACTCTTCGTGACTCCATATGGGTTTTTCTTGGCAAAGACACTGGAGTGGTTTTCCATTTCTTTCTCCAGCTTATTTTACAGATGAGGAAACTGAGGCAAACAGGGGTAAGTGACTTTCCTAGTAAGTGTCTAAGGCCAAATCTGAACTCAGGTCCTCTTGATTCCAATCCCAGTGCTCTATCCATTGCACCATGTAGCTGGCCACACCTCACTCTACCCTGCCCCAAATACTCCGATCCAGTGATACTGGCCTCCCGCCTGGTCCTCACACCAGACTCTCCATCTCTTGACTCCAGACTGTCACCCATGCCTAGAATGTTCTCTCTTCTTATCTCTGCCTCCTGGCTTCCTTTGAGTCCCGCTAAAGTCCTGTCTTCCACCAGAAGGCTTTCTCAATTCCCCTTAAGCTAGCACCTTCTTTCAATGGGTTATCTCCCATTTTTTTCTGGCTATCCCACATTTGTGCATAATTGTCAGTGTTTTCTCCCCCATTAGACTGTGTACTCCTTGAGAGCAGCTTTTTTGCCTTTCTTTGTACCCCCAATGTTTAGCACAGTGCCTGGCACCTAGCAGGTGCTTAATAAATGCTTATTGACAGACTGAGAACACACAGTAGGTGCTTACTTGACATTTCTTGTTTGAATCCTCTCAGTATATTTCTCTGATTCGCTCTCACTACCACAGAGCCGAGGAGCTAGATGATTTAATTCACAAAGCAGGCTTTTGCCTGCTGGCCCCTTCCAGAAGGGATCCCAGTCGATTCCTAATCTAAGCGGACTCCACCCTACAGCCTGGCACTGAATCGTCACCCAGATACGGCTGCTATCACCCTTTTAAAAGAGGCGCACGTGCTCTGAAGGCAATTACAGGGCTGATTGCCAATTAGAATGGCATGGACATTAATATTCTATTCCTTAAAAAAAGACAAATAAGAGTTTTATGGGGAGACCACTTGAGAAAGTTGGTGTTGGTGTGTTTAAGGGTAGGTCAATAAGGCGTGGCTAATTGATGACCGCACTGGCAAACAGGGGCTGGCAAGGGAAGTGAGAATGGCAAACAGGGTAATAGGGGCTTAATGCACTAGAATTGAGTAGCGGCGCTCAGGCAGAAGTAATGGGCCAAAGGACCCATTGAGCAAATGGGAAGTAAAACTAATAGCTGGCATTTATACAGCATATTAAGGCTCATAAAGTGCCTTACAATTACTATCTCATCTGATCCTCACCGTGACCCTGGAAGGTAGGTGCTATTATTATCCCCATTTTCCGGATAGGGAAACTGAGGTAGAGGTAGAGAGTGACTCGCTCAGGGTCATACAACGGAATGTCTGAGGCTAGATTTGAATTCAGGTCTTCCTGACTTTCAGCTCCAGGGGTCTGACTAACTAATGAGTCACTTAGCTGCCCCCGAAGATAGCACTTAGCCCCAGTTCGTCTGGATTCAGGCAGAATGGTAGTGGTGGTAGGGGACGGGAAGGAGAACAAATTTCTCCTTATTCTGTCAACTCAATTCAATTAAATTAAACTCAACAATGCACGTTAAGTGCCTACTATGTGTCAAGATACAAAGATTTCAGAAAAATGAAGGTGGGAAGAGGTAGTCCCAACCCCCGAGAAGCTAGAATTCTCCTGGGGGTGGGGAAGAAAGAAACATACACACAAATCAGACGATCACAGAGCTAAAGTTGGGAAAGACTTGTGAGTCATCTCCAGAGCTTCTTAAACTGTGGGTACGGGGTCACGACCCACAGTTTAAGAAGTGCTGCGGGGGTCACGAGCGGAAAACCCCTTCATTTCATAGACGAGGAAACTCAGTCCCTGGGAAAGTGAGTAATTTATCCAAGGTCACGCAGGTGGTAAGTGGTATAGCCAGGATTCAGAACCAGGTCCTCTGGCTCTGCTGTCTGCTGTCCCCATCCCATAGTGCTGCACTTCTTTTACTGACCATACATTTTTACAATGGTATCTTCTATATTACTTCTTTGCATGAAAGTCAGCATTGGTCACAAACTGTTCACCCCACCCTGAGTTTCTCCATTGCTTCTGGGTTCACCTGCAACCATAATTCTTGGAAATTGTGGAGTACTATTCTTTGCAGCCACTGGCATCATCGGGAAGAGCAGTGGTGCTTGAAAAGATGACCTTCTGCGACAGGGGGCGGCTGAGCGTTGTTGAAGGTGAGCAACAATCCCTTCTCTATCAGCTTGGTCGCCTCCTGGGGCAAGTCAACAAATCAGCAGGCATTCATTAAGCACCTACTATGTGCTAAGACTATGTGCTAAAAAATGAAATTGGACTCCTGGGGACCCAAGTCGACAAATCAGCAAACATTCATGATGCACCTACTATGTGCTAAGACTGCGTGCTAAGAAAAATGAACTTGGATTCCGGGGACCCAAGTCAAGTCGACAAATCAGCAAACATTCATGATGCACCTACAGTGTGCTAAGACTGTGTGCTAAGAAAGATGAACTTGGATTCCGGGGACCCAAGTCAAGTTGACAAATCAGCAAACATTCATGATGCACTTACAGTGTGCTAAGACTGTGTGCTAAGAAAGATGAACTTGGATTCTGGGGACCCAAGTCAAGTCGACAAATCAGCAAACATTCATGATGCACCTACTATGTGCTAAGACTGTGTGCTAAGAAAAATGAACTTGGATTCCGGGGACCCAAGTCAAGTCGACAAATTAGCAAACATTCATGATGCACCTACAGTGTGCTAAGACTGTGTGCTAAGAAAGATGAACTTGGATTCCGGGGACCCAAGTCAAGTTGACAAATCAGCAAACATTCATGATGCACTTACAGTGTGCTAAGACTGTGTGCTAAGAAAGATGAACTTGGATTCTGGGGACCCAAGTCAAGTCGACAAATCAGCAAACATTCATGATGCACCTACTATATGCTAAGACTGTGTGCTAAGAAAAATGAACTTGGATTCCTGGGGACCCAAGTCAAGTCGACAAATCAGCAAACATTCATGATGCACCTACAGTGTGCTAAGAGGAATCAAACTGGGCTCTGAAGCCTGGCTCATTACACCAATCCTTGCTGAAAAGGGTCAAAGAGGACCAAAGAATGGGTCAGTGTCACTCTGAGATGCTGCCTCCATTGGCAACCTGCAGAAATTAAGGCCCTGAATACAGCTATTGCTCTAGAGAGGATCCTTCTTTCCTCCCACTGGGACGGCACCCTCCCACTTCCACCCCTAGTGTCTCCCTTCTCCACTCTGTCCTGCACTCCGCTGTCAAACCATAGAACTAAAATCTTAGGTCTGACTGTTAGTCTCCAGCCAAGGAACCTCAGCAACATCCCATTGGCTTTAGGATACAATTGGAATTCTCCCATTTGACATTTAAAGTCCTTTTCCATATAGTTCCATCAGATATTTCCAGGTACATGGCTCAAAACCCCCTCCTCGCTCCTCATTCCAACAAATTTGGCCTTGTATCTGGCATTCATTTACCTAATGTCTCTGGGCCTTGCCACAATCTTCCCCCACCTGTGGATTGTCCTCACCTCTGCCTCTCGGAATCCTGAGTGTTCTATGAGATGCAGCTCAAAGTCAGCCTTGTAAGGGTCCCTGTTCCCTAACTTAATCGATCAGTCAGTAAGCATTGATTCAGGGTCTATTATGTGGCAGGCACACCACTAAGTGCCAGGGACAGAAAGACAAATGCAAAAAGATCCCTAACCTCAAGGGATGGCAAGTTTGGTTTTATCGTTGTTCCGTCATTTTCAGTTGTGTCCAATGCTTCATGACCCATTTGGGGTTTCCTTGGCAAAGATACTGGAGTTGTTTACTATTTCCTTCTCCAGCTCATTTTACAGATGAGGCAAACAAGGTGAGGTGACTTGCCTAGGATCACACAGCTAGTAATTGTCTGAAGACAGATTTGAACTCACTCAGGAAGATGGCACTCTATCCACTATTATACCACCTAGATACCCCTTATTATATTAGTTTAGACAAATTTGTTACTTAGCTGTGAACCTGGACAAGTGGCCATCAGGCCTCTTCTTGAAGGCCTTCAGGGAACTCTACCTCCAGAGGCAATTTATTCTACTTTGGGCAGAATTCAGGTTAGATTGTTAGAAGGTTTTCCTTATATCAAGTCTTCCCCACTCTCCAATAGAATGTGAACTCCCCATCCCACTGCTCCCAGTAGAATATAGGCAGAGACAGCTAGGTGGTGCCTGGAGTCAGGAATACCCGAGTTCAAATCTAGCCTCAGACGCTTATTAACTGTGTGACTGAGCAAGTGAATCAGCCTCTCATCTCAGTTTCCTCAGTTTCAACCGTCTGCCTTAGTCTCCCCATCTGTAAAACGGGGATAATAATGACACCTACCTTTCAGGTTATTTTGAGGATCAAATGGGATAGCATTTGTAAGAAGCTTTGCTACTTAAAGTGCTACATAATTGCTAGTAGTTGCAGTAATAATGAATACTCCACAAGGGAAGGGAATATTCTGGGTTTTTTTTTCCTTTGTGTTCATATTGCCCAGTACATAATAGATATTTAACAAATGTTCCTGGAATTGAATTAAATGTATCCACTTTCCCAAGAGTCCCAGGCTGCTTCCCGAATTCTGAACTAGATAAGCCAGGAAGACTCTGGCAGTCTCCAAAATGTGGTTTCTTTCCTTCCTTTGGACTTCCAGACCACATAGTAGTGAATAGGAGGGAGATTTCTTCTCTGAGGCACTTCCTAACTGAGATTCCATCATTTCTATGATAATTTAAGGTAGATCCCTTCCAGAGCCGTAGCTGAGTCATGAATCTCATCCCATCAAGTCTCAGTAATACCTATGAAGGCGGTAATACCTGTGAGGGAAAAATTCCCTTCTGGCATTAAAATCTCATCTTCACCTGCTTTGTTATCAAGCCTTTGTACATATGTGTATATGGGACATCTGTGCTTTTAAGAAAAGCAGTTGCTGAGTTAAGTCTGCCTTGACTGTTTACCGGGTAGGGGCACATATGCCTCAGGGTTCGAAGAAACAATTACTGAGTTTAGTCTGAGTTCTGAGATAGCACTTGTTCATTTGCAAATGACGAGCTATCAAACACTGAAGCAAATGGAGAACTCAGTCTTCTTCAGCGATATGCATCTAAAGAACTGTAGAAATTATAGCTTAATAACTAGAGAGACAGACACCACAACTCTTCTATGACTACAGGACAAGCGTAATTTCCCTGATTATAGACAGAAGATGAGAATTTGTTTCCTAGCGGTAAGATAAAGTGGGGTTGTTCATAGAGAGGACAAATCTGCTGAACAGAGAAAGGTTAAGAAGAGACATAAAGGTGATGTAATAGTGTCAAAGACAGACTATAGTTTTCTTTCTATATTGTTACTTGTTGCCAGGAAGATTGGTTGACCAAAAAAGTCCTTATCACCATATCCTTCTGGGAAAAAAGAATAGGGGGAAGTAATAGGGAAGATATACTCTATATTGTATTATGACTGCTGAGAAGAATAGGAAGATACATCAGAAAAAATGCTCTATTGTCTGTTAGGATTTGCTATTCAGAAGAAAAACAGAAGAGAAGAAAACAGAGAAGGAGACAGGGCACACTTTCCTTCATTGCCCCTTATTTTTGCTGAGAGGAGGAAGAGAAGAAGAATCCTGTGAGGGAGCAGACTTAGTGACTTTTGCCATCTTTAAGATAAAAGTCAATATATTTTCCTAAAAGAGCAAAACGCTACTTCTGTTGAAGGCATCAGCTAAACCTAGAGCTGGAAGTGATAGATACTATAGTTGCTATTGAAGAGTAAGCCCAGATGAGCAGAGGTACACAGCTTAGAATCAGAGCATCAGAGCAAAAAGCCCAGAGGTTCCAGAAGTCTAGCTGAGACATGGTACCCACTGAGGTGTTAGGCAAGTACAGCTTGAAATCCACTTAGCTCAGAAGTAGCAGCATCTGTTAAACATAGAATATATTCTCATCAAGGAACTTTTGTGGATAGCTCCTACAGCAGAAAGAGGACACCCAAATCTGCAGTTCCAGAGTTATGAGCTGCTCTGGTCACATGTGTTTCCTACGTAAGTGTTTTACTAATTCTGGGACTTTAGGTGTGTGCCCACCCTCCCCACAGATACCATGTATATTTCTGGGAAAGTGTATAAGGTTTATAGATGAAATATATAAATACTATGTGTTTACATTTGCAGTAAGTGTTTTGGTTAAGATCAACAATATTAATGGCCAGTTTATTAATAGGAGATTCACCAATGGGGGCTCATGAACTAGAGTGTTGGTGGGAGTTGTGACCTAGAAGGGCTACTATTAGTATTGTGAAAGTATAATAATTTTGTGGCTGTTCTGTATGAACTAACTCTAGTTATGAAATAAGTGATACAGGCCTTAGCCTGGGAGAGAGAGAGAGAGAGAGAGAATGAAAGAGAGAAGAAGAAGAAGAAGAAGAAGAAGAAGAAGAAGAAGAAGAAGAAGAAGAAGAAGAAGAAGAAGAAGAAGAAGAAGAAGAAGAAGAAGAAGAAGAAGAAGAAGAAGAAGAAGAAGAAGAAGAAGAAGAAGGAGAAGGAGAAGAGGTGGAGGAGGAGGAGGAGGAAGAGGAGAGGGGGAGGAGGGGAGGAGGAGGAGGAGGAAGAAAAGAGGGGAAAGAGAAGAAAGAAGAAGAGAGGAGAAAGGAGAGAAGAAGAGAAGGAAAAAAAGTTTTATTCCATACATAGAAATTTTCCAATCCAATCTGACCCAATAATCATTTATTATTAACTGCCTAACATGTTAGAACCATGCTCGAACCCTATGTAGATATAGTAAATCCTCCTTATATCCTGGGATGATTTTTTAATCTTCCAGAAATACATCTACTCCCCAGCCCTTCCCCTAATCTCTCCACTTTAATGGCCTCCCCATCTAGGATGAGAAGGTTCAAAGCCCAACCAAAGTAGCCCCTCCTTTTCCCTTTTCTTATGCCACAACTGAAACCCAACCACAGCACCACAAGTGCTGGGGGTGGGAAGTTCTATCATATAGTGGTCCTTGACTTCCTGTATGGGCTCATTCCCATCAGGGACTGGGCCTTAGGGCCTTCTGCCAGGGCTGAGCCCTGGCCCCTCCCTCCCTCTCTCCATCCTGCAGAGCTGGGGCTCAGCCTTCTCCCAGGCTCATTACCCCCCCTGCTCCAAGAGGCCAGGCCCAATACAGAGACGGGTCATTAATGATCCCCAGATGGTGCTTGACAAGGCCACGATCTCGGGTTTAACTCCCCTCCACTTCTCAGTTGCTTTCGACACTCTTGACCACGGGACATTTTTAGAATGTTGAATGTGGGGTTAAGGGTTGGGGGGAGGGAGGGAAGAAGCTGTTTGGGGGTGAAAACTCAAAGGTCTGTTTTTTCTTCGTTTCATTCAAGACTCCTTCCAAGTCTTTCCTTTGGGGCTATAAATAGGCCTAGCTTAGACACTTGCTCCAAGGCTTACTGAGCCCCTCCCCCTCTATTTCACTACCCTTCCAATTCTCCTCTTGTCTTTATCCCTCCATTCCCCATCCAACATAATGTTGAGTTTTTCTGTTAGGTAGGCAGCAAACAACCTAATTTGGCTTTTCCCTCATTTCTCAAAAAAATCCTTTTTTTCCACTGTTGTTCATTATTTATTTGTAAAGTATTTAATCCTGGATGACACTTTTGGCCTCAAAAGCCTTTTCTTCTCTAAAAATTCCAATCCCCCTCAGTTGTTCAAACTGATCACCCTCATTTCTGCCTAATTTTCCGTGATCGGACAAAGCTCAGCCCCTTTCACCGGCCTCGATGCTAAATCTTGGATCCGATTTCACTTCCAATTTGGCCTTTGAAGACGGCATTAAATATATCACTGAGATGCCTTTTATCATCTCAGAAGCATTTTTCTACTTTGAGGTTACTCAAAATAGATCTTGGAAGGCTCTGTTTGGCTTGAGATGAAGATGGGAAAACTGGTTCAATGAAAATCAGAACCATCCTGAGCTGTAGCCCCCAAACAAAGCCAAGTGGACCATTTGTTCAGACTGGGGTGGGGGAGGGCAGCCCCTGGGATTTAAGGGAGTTGTGTATGTGTGTGTGTATGCATATGCACACACCCTGAACATTTTAATGTGTTAGAAGAGCTTGAACACTTATAGGAAAGGCAGCATGAATTGGTGGTGAGAATGAAGGAGGTGGAATCAGGGAAGACCTAGGCTCATGTCAAGCCTTAGGTGTTAACTGTGTGATAGACTGTGCCTTAACCTGTCTTAACTCTGTTTTCCTCATATGAATCAAGTGAGATAATACACAAAAATTCTTCGCAAACTTAAAAACGGTCATTTTCGTGGCATAGTGGACAGAGTGCTGGCTTTGCAGTCAGGACGACCTAGGTTCAAATCTATCTTGAGACTGTAGCTTTGTGTTCATGGACAAGTCAATTAAAATCTCTGGACTCAGTTTCCTCACCTGTAAAATGGAGACAGTAATAATATCTTCTTCACAGGGTAGATGTGAGAATCAAATGAACTAACATACATAAAGGTCTTTATGAAACTTAAAGCACTTTATAAAAATTATGATGGCATAGTGGATAGAGGCAGAATCCATCAGGAAGACTGAGAATCAATTCCCATTTCTGACACACAATGACTGTGTGACCTTGGGCAAGTAACTTAACCTCTCAGTGCCTCAGGCTGCTCTCTAAGACCATAAGCTGAAGAGCAGATATTGATCTCTACTGGTGAATGTAAATATCATTATGGGAGGGAAACCCTTATGGGCGTTTCTCCTATCCCAACAAAATCATAGATTCAATCCAAAATTACCATTGCTATTAGATAATCATTATTAATATCATCAGGAAATGAGAGCTGGGATTCTGATAGCTGTCACAAATGACCATGGGTAATGAAGGAAGCATCAGCAAGCCTGTGAGATTACAGTAGTAGCTGTCTATCTGGCCATACACTGAGGCAGTCAAGTTCTAATGGCAGAGCCACTGCTTTGCTTATAATTGTGAACTCTGCCTGTCATTCAAGACCTGAGAGAACTTGGCCCTCCATCCTAGTTGGGATGGTCTTCTTTATGATGCCTCCAAATGCCAGGTTTGTTCACACTTCCAGCCTGGTACTCACTCTAAAGCAGAATTGCCTCCCCTAGTTTCCCTTTTCTCCAAGAGCCCCCTCAAATCCCAACTCCAATTAAGCCAACCTCCATTCATCTCTGCCCTCCTCTCAACTCCTAAATCACTGATCCACTGCCAACATGCCAAGAATCTGTGATTTTGTTGGTGTGGAAACAGCCACCAACATGTTTCAATGCATCTAGAACTTCACAGATAATATTAAGTCTGGCATTATATGCTATTATTTTAAGTTCACAAAAGATACATACACTTATGTGTATGTATGCACACACACACACACACACACACACACACACACACACACATTTCATTTGGTCTTTATACCAGCATTTATATGACCTTAGTCAAGTCACAAGCACTCTGGGTCTTAGTTTCCAGAAAGAGACATGAGAAGACACTGTATTCACTCCTCCTAGTCCTTTGCAAAGGCGAGGGATGATGGCTATAGAACTGTGTGTGTGTCTGTGTATGTATCAGAATTTTTGATGTGTGCGTTGGTTTTGTTGGATCTTTCTCTCTCTCTCTCTCTCTCTCTCTCTCTCTCTCTCTCTCTCTCTCTCTCTCTCCCCCTCTCTCTCTCTTTTTCTCTCTCCTCCTCTCTCTCCCTCCCCCCCTCTCTTTGTTATAGGTGATAGCTCTCTGGGAGGGGCTATAACACATTGGAACATACAGGTGATAGCTAAATAAAAACTATCAGCAAAAATCTCTTTTTTATGAAGTAAAAGTTATAGCTATATAAACAAACTTACAAGGTAGATACTACAGGCATTATCATTCCCATTTTACAGGTAAGAAAACTGAGGCTGAGAGGTAGCAACATACCCAGGGCCACACAACAGGTAAGCACCAGAGACAGGATTCCAACTCAGCCCTTTCCAACCTTAAGTCCATCACTCCATTTACTATGCAGGATTTCAACTGAAGGGTTCATTGTCAACACATAATTTATGACTTCATAATGTCCTATCTTTTATTGTTCTTATAGTATCCTTGTATTTTATTTTATTGTAATTATATTATACTGTTCCATTGCCATCATTCTGTTTTCTTGAAGATAGTAGCAATAATTATAACCAGCATTTACATAAAGTTTTAAGGTTTGCAAAGTGCACTACCAATATTATCTCATTTGGTCCTCAAAACAACCCTGGGAGGTAGGTGCTAATACTATCCTCATTTTACAGTTAAAGAAATTGAGGCAGGCAAAGGTTCAATGACTTATCCAGGGCTACTCAGATTGTAAATGTCTTAAGCTAGATTTGAATTCCTTTCTTCTTGACTCCTGAATGTCCATTGCTCCGACCACTAGACCACTTGCTGATGCATATGAGCTAATCTCCAGATTTCCCTGGAATTCCCGGAATTCGCACAGTTAGCTTTCAGATCCCTCATCTTACTTATCTCAATGCCTAGACCAGTGCTTTGTGGTGGGAAGAATGATGGATTTGTAATTAGGACACTTAGGTTCCAATCTGTCTTATGAGAATTATCAGAAACACGACTTCGGACAAATTACTTGAAGTCACGCATCCTCTCTTTCTTTATTTGTATTAAAGTTTTTAAAAAATAAAATTAAAAATGATTGGTTAAAAATATATAGACTTTTTTTCTGAGTTGGGAAGGATCTAGTGAGGAAATTGATTTGTCAATTTCCAAACAGTCATAGAAATAGAATCTATGAAAACATCCCCATCCTTCCTATCCCTATTCTCATTAGGGCTCACAGCCTGGGTGGCATGCAGGTAGCTCAAATTCACCAAGGAAATGGCTCGAAAATCAGTCCCAAGCCCCTGAGGAGGGGCTGAGGCCTTTTTGGTGCTCTGAGGGCTGAGAAGACACAGCACAAGGGACTAGTCACAGGGAAATGGACTCAACCCAGGAAGCTTCCTGGAGGAGGGAAGGATCCCATTTAATGTGAATGGGATTAGCCGAGAGTCACAGAGTCATAGAGGCTGCTAGGTGGCGCCGTCATGCATAGAGTCAGAGTACTGGGCTTGGACTCAGGAATTCCTGAGTTCAAATCTGGCCTCAGACACTTACTAGCTGCGTGACCCTTGGCAAGTGACTTCACCCTCTTTGCCTCAGTTTCTTCATCTTTAAAACGAGCTAGAGAAGGGAATGGCAAACTGCTCCAGTGTCTGCCAAGAAAACCCCAAAAGGGGTCATGGAGAATTGGATATGGCTGAAAAACACAACTAAACAACAACAACAACTCGCTAAGCTCTGTGCTTGGATATGGAGACCAAAATCAGTCTCTGATCTCTGAGCTTCCATTGGAGCAAAAGGATCCACACAGGTGAATAGAACGCACAACTCCAAGAAGCTGCCTCTCCTGCTCTGAGGTAAACAAAGGCAAAATACATACAAAGTAAAAAACAAATGGATTGGGTAGAAATAGGGCATTAACAACTGGAATGAGTGAGATGGGCAGTTGTGTTTAGGCTCTGAAGGGAGGTAAAAGTTACACCAGGCAGCAGTGAGGAGGGAGAACATTTCAGGGATGGGAGACAGCTAAGACCTGGAGGTAGGAGAAGGAACAATGAATCCAGGGAGGAGAAAGTCAGCCAGTTTGGCTGGATCCGTGAAAAGAAATAAAGTGCATTAATCCGGGAAAGCTAGCTCCCATATCTACAATGCATCCTTTCTGGGGAACAACTCTGTGAGGAAGGCCCAGAAGAAGGTAGGGGTCTGAGCTCTTACATCCTGAGCTCAGATCTCTACGGAATCAGAGAATCATAGACCGAGAAATGGAGCAAATCTCAGAAACCATCTAATCTTCTTGTAGTTGTTCAGTCACTTTTCAGCCATGTGTGACTCTCCGTGACCTCATTTGGGGTTTTCTTAGCAAAAATACTGGCGTGGTTTGCCATTTTCTTCTCTGGCTCATTTTACAGATGAGGAAATTGAGGCAAACAGGGTGAAGTGACTTGCCCAGGGTCACACGGCTAGTAAATGTCTGAGGCCATATTTGAACTCAGGGAGATGAGTCTTCCCGACTCCAGGCTCCAGCTTCTGTGCAGGATAGCACCACCTAGCTTCCCTTTTTACAGATGAGGAAACTGAGTCTCAGGGACATTAAGTGGCTTGTCCAGGTCATACAGCTTGTTAAGCCCCCAAAGTGGGACTGGAGCTCAGGTCCTCCAATTCTAGAGTTAAGGAGAAAATCCACCATTTTGGTGGATTTATTGTAGTTCCCTGTTAATTTACAGTCGAGGAAAAGGACTCCCCAAGACCCAACGTGCTTGCCGTTAACCCAAAAGGCCCCTTCCTGACCTTGCACCCCATCCCAGAGCTGTTTTCATGGAACTGACATGTCTTCTCAGCTCCTAAGGAAGGCCGTGTTGCCGCTGTCTAACTCCACCCAGCATATGTTTGCGCAGAGCCCTGGCCTCCCTCCCGCTGAGTATCTCCGCCCTGGCCCGTGAAAACCTCGTAAAGATCTGCTGATAGATGATGCCATCCATACGGCTCATAATATTGATATTCGCCCCAGTCCCTTAATGCCTGCAAATTAACTAACCACACAAGCTAAATAGTAGAAACACAGCTGTGAAGGACGCCTTCTCCGGAGCATTGATTCATGTCATTGAAGGCGATGATTCCCTTTTTAATTGGGCAGCAGTTAGAGACACCCAGCTCAGCGTGCCCGGGCGGACGCCGGCCCGATTGCTAAGTGACAGCTTAGATTAAACAGATGCTCACCCGGGCATCCCTTATGCAAACAAATGATAATATCCTCCTAAAGAGTCCCACGATCATGAAAAATTACGGGTGTCTTTGGGCCGTGATTGGCACCAGACTTCTTCTCTCCCCTTCTCCGCCCCCTCCCAACAGGATGTGAGCTGTGTATGGGCCCAAGGAAAAGAGGCCCTTGATCCAGAGAAGAAGAGCTAGGCAGGCCCAAGGGGAGATGGCGATCTTGCCAAGTTATGGGCACAAGTGCAGTGTAATATGTGAGTGGTCCTTTGACTGTGGAAACTGTGAAACGTACAGGTGTGAATGAAATTCTTTCCCATGATGTAAATGCACGGGTATCAGTAACGTCCAGCTCCCCTTTGATCCGGGGAAATCCCACTGCTGGGCCAGAACCCGAAGTCAAAGACAGAGGAAAAGGTCACATTCACATAATATTCTTCATTGCAGAGGTTGGGCTGTGTTTTGTTTTGTTTTGTTTTAATGGATGGTAACAAGAAACTAAAGTGGGTGCCCCTTAAATAAGGAATAGCTAAATAAATTGTGATGAAAATCTAATGGAATATTATTATGTAGTAAGAAAGGACAAAGGGGAAGAATTTAGATAAACGTGGGATGACCTGTGGGGAATGATGCCAAATAAGCTGAGTAATCTAGCCACTGATCACTGAACAAGTATTGATGAAGCCCCTACTGGGTGCTAGCCACTGTACTTGGCACTAAATCAGGGGGAAAATGTATGTGTGTGTGTGTGTATGTATATCTATCTATCTATCTATCTATCTATCTATCTATCTATCTATCTATCTATCTATCTATGTATTTATCCATCTATCCATCCACCTATCTACCTACCTACCTGTATCTACTGGTCTATTATCTATCTATCCATTCATCCATCCATCCATCTATCTATCTGTCTATCATCTATCAGTGTGTGCATCTATCTATATGTGTATGTATATTTGTTATTTGTCACTTTCCAATGACTCCACTTTCCATACTATACGTACACACATACACACACACACACACACACACACACATTTTAAAAGAGCGTCCATTTTTAAAAATCATCTTGCAGCTGCTAAGTGTCCAGGGTGGGACATGAATATACTTCTGACTATAAATCCACCACGATAGCCACCATGCCACTCTACCTTCCCTTGCATTCTGAGGTCTCTTCCTCCAGCTACAGGATTGCCAGATCTTTCCTATCACACAAAAGCACCAGAGAGAAGAGAAATAGTTTCTTGTTGTCTTGTTGCTGGCATTGGATATAAAGCTACACAACAGAGGATGGCATTTGTGTTTATGTTTCACATATAACTGCCGTAGTGGACAGAATGACAGGTCTGGAATCAGAAAGACTCATCTTCCTTAGTTCAAATCCAGTCTCAGACATTTACTAGCTGTGTGACCCTGGGCAAGTCACTTGACCCTGTTTGCTTGTTTCCTCATTCGTAAAATGATCTGGAGAAAGAAATGGCAAACCATGCCAGTATTTTTGCCAAGAAAACCCCAAACAGGGTCATGAAGAGCCGGACACAACCAAACAACAATTCAACGACATAGACTGCTGTGCCCAATTGCAGCAATTTTAAAAGGTCACATCTAGAAATATGTCCAGGGAGAGCTGAAAGGGACCTTGGAGGTCACACAGTCCAACGCTTCATTTGATAGATGATGAATCAAAGTTCAGAGAGGTTAAGTGATTTGTCTAGGGTCACACAGCTAAGAAGAAGCAGAGATGGAATTTGAACCCAGGTCCTCTGCTGCTATATCCAGTCCCATTTCCATTACACTATGACACCCCCCCCCCTTTTTGAAATCTAGACTTGTGATTTCCACAAGGTGACAACTCCTGGTTCTTTAGGTCAAGGATGATTCTATTTTGCTTTTTCACCTCATATCCATTTGGCCTAGCATGATATTAGTGAATAGGAGACCGTAAAAATGCTTAAGGGATTGATTTTAGTTGTTAGAAATTTCTTTCTAAATGTAGAGGCAAATACTCTATAATTTAGAGTCTTGGAAAGTTTTCTGGGACCTTGAGAAATGAAAAGATTTGCTCAGGGTCATGAAGACAGTAGGTGACAGAGGTAGGGAAGAAGAAAAAAGAAGAAGGAAAAGAAGGACAAGGAGGAGGAACAAAAGAAGCAGAAAAGAAGGAGAAGGAAGGGAGGAGGAGGAGTAGAAGGAGGAAGAGGAGGAGTAGATGCAGAAGAAGAAGAAGAAGAAGAAGAAGAAGTAGAAGAAGAAGAAGAAGAAGAAGAAGAAGAAGAATAAGAAAGAGGAGGAGGACGAGGAAGAGGAGGAGGAGGAAAAGGAGAACCAGAAGAGGAGGGGAAGAAGAGGAAAAAGAGGAAAAAAGAGGAGAAGGAAGAGGTGGAAGAGGAGAAGCAGCAGCACCAGAAGAAGAGAAGAAGAAGGAAAAGGAGGAGAAGAAGAAGCAGAAGCAGAAGAAGCAGAAGCAGCAGAAGAAGAAGAAGAAGAAGCAGAAGAAGAAGAAGAAGAAGAAGAAGAAGAAGAAGAAGAAGAAGAAGAAGAAGAAGAAGAAGAAGAAGAACACGAACAAGAAGAACAAGAACAAGAAGAACAAGAACAAGAAGAACAAGAAGAAGAACAAGAACAAGAACAAGAACAAGAAGGAGGAGGAGAAAAAGGAGGAAGAGGAAGAGAAGCAGAAAAGGAGAAGGGGAGGAGGAGGAGAAATAGTAGCTGTAGTTCAAGTTTAGTGTGGTTGAGATTGGTCTTGGAATTGGAAAGACTTGGGTTCAAATCCTCCTGACTCTGACACTCTCCATGTTATCCTTGGCAAGTCCTTTAAATTCTTTGTGCTTTCACGAATACCAGAGTTACCTTATGTCAATTTATCTTTATCTAATTTTTCTTCAGTGTAAATTCAGCTTCCTAAAAGAGAATCACCAGTCTCCCATTTCACAAAATAATTTCCCTTCTTAAATAAAGAGAAACATATGATGCAAAAATAAATTCTTTGTGCTTCAGTTTCCTTGTTTGTAGAATGGAGGGGTTCGATCAGACAGCCTTGATGGTCTCTTCCAGCCCTCACTCTAAGTCCCTATGAGAAGAAGGGATAAGAAATCAACTGTCTTCAATACTGAGTTCCCAGCTCCAAAAACGCATCACTGTAATTCAGCAGCCATCTATTAAGTCCCTACTCTGTGCTGAGCTTCGTAATAGGAGCACAAAGGCAAAACCAGCTAGGCTACACCTTGGTCCTACACATCTCAGTGACTGGCCCAGCCTTGGGGGTAGCAGACATTGGGGAAAGGGGTAGGTTCTGAAATTAATTTTCTTTATTGATTGTTTGACATCATGGGAGTCCAGAGACTATGTGCTCAAGGCCTAGAACCCCAGGGGGAACAGAGAAAGTCACCCAATTAAAATATGGAACTCTGAAGGAGAAGGAAGAATACTTTATGTGGAAAAAAAAGTTAGGCCTTGCATAGGCCGAGTTCACTGTTCTGTTTTCATAAGGCCATTTAAGTGGCAAATGGCCTTGAAATCGATACTGAGGCTTGAGTCACGTTGGACGACATCTTGAATTAATGATGCAGGTGTGGGGTGGTTTTTTTTAATAGGAACAGTGGGATACAACAGCGGGATGGGGGTGGGGTGG